>NW_019385606.1:44362-48961 GCF_000671375.1 Centruroides sculpturatus
GGGGACAATTTAAATCTCTTACAATCTATATATATAACCCATTCAACAGGTGTCCGTCCTTCCTTCCTTCCTTCCGTCCGTCCCGTAACCGTTTGACAACCGACACTAGAGGCGTCCCTATCGTGTGTCATATTTCAAACATTCAAATTAACAATTTTAATTTTTATTTAAATTAACAATATAAATTATTATTATTCATTTGGCCCATAAATTATTATTTGGTCAATATAACAATATAAATAATTCAGTATATTTGTAATAGGAATTTATTATTTCAGGGGCTTATATCTCGCGAAGGGTCACAAGTAGGGGTATGGTTCCTTTGACTTTATTGTTAGCACAGGAGCTACAATTTGGGGGGGTTGCCACCTCTTCATTCGGAGGGTAAATCTTACCATTGGGACTTTAACAGAGCTGTAGAGCATATTGATAGGAACAAAAAAGTCAAAGGAACCGTGCCTCATGGCTATTTGTAAATAATGCCCACTAGGGGGCGTCGCAGGCTACTAGTATTTAAGTATTGTATTCTATTCTAGAATTGTTTCAAAACAAATATTTTATATAAGTGTATGTGTTCTATATGCAATTGAACTAGTCTGATGACAGTGTCAATATAATGCTGAAAGTACTAATGAGTTTTTTCTACTAATGAATTCAAACTAACACTGATTGACAATTATTTTCTTGTTAATTCTGTAATAATTCTTTGGCATAAAGTGTGTAAATACTAGATAGCAATATTTTGTATAATTTATGCGACACACAAAATTTTTTTTCAAATATTTATGCAAAAATCAAGAATAATTAAAGGGAAATATATGTGTGTTTAAAACAATCAATTTTGAAAATGATTATTATTAAAAGAAGATAATTTGAAGAAAACATAATTGCTATATTTATCAGACTGCAGTTCTAATTAAGCAGAAGTATGATAGGGTAACTTAGGTAACAATAGTAGATTCATTGAACAATGAATAACAAGCTGAGACAAGTGCTCAACAAACTATTGATGACACTGTAGTAGATTCTACTCATTTCCACAAACTTAAAACATTCTAGAAAGTAAATAAAATTCATTATTAAATTTATATTTTGCAACAGTCAATCAGATACAACCAATATATTGATTTAAAAAAAATAAAAACAATAAATGAATTCAAAGAAAAATATTTTCAAACCATACTGAACTTCATACCTAACTATAATATAATTACAGTAGTATAACTGTGATGAATTCTATTTATATTTTAGAAAATGTTACCAATATTTCTTATGTAAATCACAAAGAAAACAATTATGGTTTTAATGCATCAAAAGCACAATGATTTTTCTGTATGGTTGTCCTAAATAGTGCTCAGTCTGCAAACTAATGGTAGTAGACATGTAAGGATATACAGCATTCATTGTTGCCACACAATAACTAATTTGTCAGGAAGCCAAACCTTGGAATGGTTTGTGGGTATAAACCATTCTTGTGGGTGCAGAAGAACTTAGAATTGAGACAGCTTTACAAATTCCTGTTGTTACAAAAAATTTCGTCACTTATATAGTTATGTGACCGTAGGGTCGGTGTCTCTTTGACACCACGTCAGGATATGACACCACTGAGTCTCACAGGACTCGGAAATCGCAACTTTACGTCATGCGAGCGGTTGCGGGTGAGCGGTTGGATTCGGAGTAGAGGTGAGGAGAGAGACGAGGAAGTGACTCACTCGGATTCCATATTTTCTAACAAATAACAATTTTAATAAGAACCAAAGACAATACAGAGATATTGGGCATATTATCGGGTTTAATTATACTAGGCCGTTGAGACAGAGAGAGTTTACAACCGAATCGCGGGTTGATAAATACCTTTCTTCTAGGTCACAGATCTGTAGTATGATGACACTGTTGACGCCGATAGAATGTTCGATAGAATGATTCTGGGTCTTGTCCGTTAACAGGAGCACTACGATGTGATGGCACGGAATTGGGGATGATATCTTTAAAAAGGCACGATCTTTGTCACAGGTTGAATTCTGGACTCTTGGTCACGGTGTTAATCCTTGAGGACGACTTTTGTGGACAGGTGTTGGAAGACGACTGACCTTGGGTGTTTTTTCTGTTTTCTCTTGTTATTCCTCTTGGGTGTTTTCCATGAGGTCAGATGGTTGTTGTTAATGGTCTGGCATCCAATATGGGCACTCTATCGAAAATTCCGGGTGACACATTGCTGACTAGCTGGATCCTCCTCAACAAGGAACTAACTCCGTGGGAAATAATTTTTATGGCTTTTAGCCTAACGCTTGAATTTAGATGATGAAATGTTTCAATAATTAAAATTTAAAATAACACTTTATTAAGAGTTTGTTCGTCCCTCACAGTTAGGTTTAATTCCTCAACTCCTGTCACTTGTCCCCAGAAGATGTTCTTGGTCTAATGGTCAACAGTCTAACAATACAGTTATAAGTCCAATATGAAGCTCAGTTGGTGTCAGACCCAGGATGATTTGGCTGATGAGGTGGGTAGAGGGTTCACTTAATCCTTCGACTGTTGAGCACTTCATTGCGTGGTGACTCATTATTTTTTGTTGACATCCAAATCCCTCAGTATTGATCAACTCCAACACAACTTTTTGTGTTGGAGTTGATTGACTGATGCAATCTAGGAAGATCAGATGGAGAAGCTTCAACCATTCAGCTTGCGGTGAATGGTTGGAGAAGTGTGGTTAGAGAATAATGGTTAGAGACACACAGTTTGAGCCAGGGCTGTGGAGTCGGTAAAAAAAAACACTTGACTCCGACTCTGACTCCTGATAATTTTAGTAGGCTGACTCTGACTCTTGACTCTGGCAAAATTTAATACCAAGTCATTTTATGGGGGGGGAAAGGCGGGTCATAGGGAGTACCCTACTCTGAACTCTGAAAGGAGCCTAGGGCATTTATCCAAATACTTTTATAGTTAGTATTTTTAATATTTAACTTCATTAATATTTATTTGTATAAAAAATTTATTTATAACAAATACTTAATAAGAGGAAAAAGGGGACAATAAAATTTGACATCTACATATATTCAACAGCATTTGCACTTCAGTTTTACATTTCCAGAAAAGTAAAAAAAAAGTGTGTGATCTAGCTTGCTACTTCAGCTTCTTGTTCAGAAAAGAAAAATATGTACTCTGATCAATTACTCTGGCTCGTTCAGAAAAATACAGTACTTATTTAGAGCAGGGATAATAAAGGAATGATTCAAAAATATTCAAATTCAATTGAATCAAAATAATTTAACTACTAAACACAAATACTACAAAGAATATTACATATTTAATAAATTAAATTGATGCATTTTGTATTTGAAATAAATGAATTATAACAAAATACAAAAAGATTTTAAAAATTAATAAATATAAAATAAATTTTCTATCATTTTAATAAAAAAACTAAAGTAAATTTAAAATGCAGGAGTTGAAGTCAACATATTTTTTTCCGACTCCTACTCCTACTCCTCTGGCCAAAAATTCTTCCTGACTCCACAGCCCTGATTTGAGCTTGAGATGTGGGTTTATATGGAATATATCCGCAGACTGAATAAATTAATTGATCCTGAATTGCTCTCTTTCCTCCCCGATTAGTTGCTTCTTTGTCGCCAGATAGAACTAGACCCGCTTGGGGTGTGACATTAACCCAACACTTCATCTCGATCTTGGACGATGAGATGTTTAAACAAACTCTGGAACTTTTGCTCGTTTTTCTATAAGTTCTGATTCTTTCCTGCCAAAAATTTTTATTAGGTAGGCCTATCTTGCGATAATTATTTATTAATCTAAATATTTTATAGCACTTTGAGTTCTCCATAATTTTGTCCCATTCACAGGCCCCAAGCCAAACTTTGTCTTCCTGGTCCGACCTTTACATTTATTATTTTTTCTATCCTTGCATTGTGTCTACCTTATGAAATTCCTTTCCCTAGTTAGCTAGGAATGCTTTTAAACAAAATTTTGTGAGGGGGTTTGGACCTCATCTGGAACCTCACAGACATTGCATTATGTTGTGTAGACTTCAAACTAGGATTTCCAAGCACCCAATATTTTGTTTAGGTCCTTTTAGTTGACAGAGTTTGTCTTATGCATTGATTTATAGATTTTGAGGACCTCAATATATCTAAGGTGGTGCTTGTTTCTGGATAAGCATGGTGACCTTAGCTGCATCCCAGCAAACTTTGATCAAATTGTCTGGAGCATAAGCAGCCAGGGTTGCAGAAGAGAGTGACTTTTTAACATTATATTTAAGCTCTAACCATTAAGTTAAGGATTGCACAGTCACTCTTACATATATCAAGTTATGTGCTATCCTGTCATCTGTGATGGGCACCATTGTTCCCTCTAAGCTGCGCAGCCGCGCACTGCTCAAATTGTTGCCTCACATGAGAATTTGTGCACTGCGCAGGCGAGCATCCACACTGATTTGAATTGTTGTTTACTTATTTCTCACTCTGTCTGCAACATGATTATTGCTTCATATATTTTGATTAAATACATTAAATCATTGACAAAAGATAATATTTTGTATGGAAGTACATTTTAAAATGAATTTTAATTTTTGAAAATTTCTAGATA
>NW_019385606.1:54148-86891 GCF_000671375.1 Centruroides sculpturatus
TATTAATTGACGTTTACGTAAACATCGATACCATGAACGCCCATTTAGCATTATTGTTTCTTTAACAATGACATTGAAAGACAAATACTGTCGATATAAAAACAAATCAATTGCGATTTTATTATACAGTACTATATAAATCGCTTATTAGAAATTCGTGTAGTTTATATTTTTCAATAAAAATTATAAATGCTGTAATTGAAAATTAAAAAAAAAATATTGAATATATAATAGAACATCAAAACTTATAAAATTACAGAGTAAAAATTTTTTAATTAAAAAGCAAAATAAAGTTACTACTGTATAAAAATTTTAGAACTTTCCTTTCAGAATTAAGAAATCTTTTCCTTACACATTATGCTGTGAATTCGAAATTTCACATCTCTGTGTGAATTGAAGCAATACCGTTAATTCACATAAAGATGTGAAATTTCGAATTTACAGAAACTTGTAAATGAGGAGACAGTACTTAAAACTAATAAATAAACAACTTTTTTATTAAAAGGAAACAAATGATAATCGATCCATCCATTTGTTCTGCATATGTAGATCTTGGCGAATTTATTGTTTCACCTTCAGTGGTAGTTTCAAGGACATTAGTGGAAATAAAATACCATATTTCGTTGAAAATAGAAATTCAGTGACAATTGGTAATTTAAAAGTTATTGACTCAAATGCTTTTAAAATTCGGGGGACCAAAAATGCGCGATATAACGACTGTATTACAGTATATACAGAAATTTTAAAAATGTGTTTAACCATATCACAATAAAAAGAAAATAACTTTTACTGCTATTTTGCTGAGTTTTCCTTCCGTTTTTTCACGTTGTTTTGTCACTATTGCACTCACTTTTTATTCACTTTTTCTGTATTTCAACTCACTTTTCTCACTTTTTCAGAGGGGAAATGGCACTCCCAGGCCTGTATATATAAAACCACAACAAAATACGGCACAGTTACAATGTTTCTTATAGCCATTACAGAAAATTTATATAAATAAAAAAAAGCAATGATTTACTGCATTTTATTTTATTATTATATTTGCTATCTTAAGATATATATGAGAATTTATGCAGTATTCTTTATAAATCATGTTGACATACTTGTGAGATGTTACTGATTACTCTAATATCCAGTTAAAACTGATCAGAATATTTTTTCATATACAGAAAAACATGACAAATGCATTTTGAATGAAGATTTAAATATGTTCACTCCAGTGTATTCTTGTACTTTGCTCTTAATTCACTATCTACAATATTTTGAATTAGGAATATAATATGGGAAGACACTGAATAATAATAATAATACAGCAGCATTTCCCAAAGTGGGCTCTGAAACTGAAATTTTAGAGCTCCATGAATCTTTTAAAACATTTTAAGTTAATAAATCATATGCATTATTTGTTTATTTTATAACTGTTTTTAAATGAGCAGGTGTTTATTTGAGTTGGAGGTACACCTCAACACTAGTTGTAGGTAGCTCTTACACCTCAACACTAGTTGCTCTTATGCATGCATCAACTGACATTTCATTGAATGATAAAAATAAAATATATATTATTTAATCATTCAATGAAATAATAATAATAAATAAAACATTAGAGCTGCCTTCTTTCTCCATCAATTGTACAAATTTATAGCAAAAGATGTCAACGAGTTTTGAGGGCTCTGCAAAAAACATCTTTTTTGCTTAGGGCTTCACTTTACTGAGAAGTTTGGGAAATACTGTAATACGGTATAAAGTTTGATTGAAAATGCATTTGTCATGTTTTTCTGGTCTGTGAGGAAATAAAATATTTTGATCAGTTTTAACTGGATATTAGAATAACCAGTGACATCTCCCACATATGCTAGCATGATTTATAGAGAATACAAACATCAATATATGACAGTTCCCCATTGAAGTGTTTATATATGTGAGAATAATAAACTGTCAAATCAGTGGCAGATATAGGATTTTTTTCTGAACGTTTGAAAATGCATTGCATTGTCATTGCAGATGCAGCACAAATATTTAGATAAGGCCTGGCCAATCCAAATTGTTTTGTGGGCCACTTTGATCACGTGTAACATTACGGTGGGCCACAATTTAGGCAAACATGTTTTTAAAAAAGTAAAACAAATACAAAATGAATGATTTTATTCTTATACCAAGAATTCATACTTGCACTTGCACATTATAATAATGAAACATGCAAATTTTCATTTATTTAATTGTTTTGGTATACACATAACAGAAAACAAAAGTTTTAATAGATATATAATATTGCTTAGCGGACCACACAATTTAACGTGACAGGCCACGGGTTGGTCAGGCCTGATTTAGATCAATACCATAACTCCAGATTTTAATACTGGGAGATTATTGATCCTGCTGATTCCAACTTAGGTCTGTTGATATATTAATTAATTTTAAATTACATCTAAAAATTAAAATTTATTTTTGTTAATTTTATTAATATTTGATTTGCTGAAAATTAATATATATTTTTTTTATTATCCAGATTAATTTTAATACCCTTCAATATTAAATTAGAATGAAAGGAAAGGGTAAAGGAAAAGACATACCCGATTCTAAGGATTGTCCTCTCCAGTTTCCTGACTTTACACCAATTGATCACATTCGACACTGTCCTAGATACTCGACGGGTATGTGTTGCATGAAGTTTCATAAGTTAGAACGCTTGTTATTTCAGTTATTCTGTTAAAAGTTTTAGATTGATATAATTTTATATTAATTCTGAATTATAAACTGATGGTAATTTTTTATACTGTAGTTTTACAAAGAAATGATGAAGAATTAGTAGGTATTGAGGATTTAGATGCCCTTCAGTTAGAAATGGAAACATTGCTTGTATCGGTAACGAAACGTCGACATCAATTAGAACAAGAAATGCAAATTCTAGTCACCTGGCAAGACAAGAAGGAAAAGAAAACTTCTGGAAAACAAGTAACTGTGATTTATTGCTATTTATATTATAAGTAACCTATTAAAGTATTCCATATTAACAAGTAATGCAGACATATTATCAACCCTTGCTTTTAGTGAGAAGTGGAAATTAAGCAACTTAATGTATCTAAAAGATTTTTAATTAAAACATTAATATTTTTATATATACACCTGTGATTATATCAAGAACACAGATATGTACTTTGACAAAATATCTTTCTACACATTTAAAACTTAGGCTATTAGATTATCTGACTTAACACTTTCCACCATCTCCGTTCTTGAAACTGTGTTGTCATGGCTCTTTGGATATGCCAAGATTGCATCAGGTAACACTCACAAAAAAGAGAAACAAAATACCAATTGTAGAGAAATATAGTTCACAGGTATGCATTCCAAAGAATATTTCACCCAAGTTTTTCAGCTTTGTGAAAATCTATGGTTCATACTATAGTCATGAGACATTTACAAAACCTTTTCCTTAAAGAGTACAAATATAACATTGTGTTTAACTTTCAGTTTGTATCTGTCTATTTTTTTTTTCCTTTTTGCTTTAATGCTGTCAGTGACAAGCTTTTTGAAATGATACCAAACATATCATTATCATACAATCATAAATATCATCAACTTATACTTGAACTCACATTATTTGTTATTTCTTCAGATTTGAAAAATTGATCATATATACAGAACAGGAATTCTGATAGCTAATCTTATGTTAGATCCACAAGTTTTGTCCAATAAGTATCAGGACTGAAGTCATAAAAATAAATTTATTGAAGATATATGTACAGTGAGTTAATAATCTTCAAAATATGACCCTTCTGTATCAATACACTGCTGCCAGTGCTTTTTGCAGTCTTCATATGCCCCTGGAAATTGGCAACTGCAAGGCTATTCAGGCATCCCATTGAAGCCACTTGGACCACCTCAATCATCCTGAAACGTTTTTTCAGGCTACTTTTGATCTGAGGGAACAAAAAGAAATTGGGGGAGCCACATCTAGAGTATAGGGTTGTTGGGCAGTATTGACATGTGTTTGACCAGTGCCTCTCTCACAATTAGCAATGTGTGACTGGGTGCATTGTTGTGATGGGTGTATGTGTTGCATACATCCATCACAACAATGGATGTGATGGAGCATCTAGGTATTGGTGATCTCCCTTTGGACACCGTGGATCCTAATTTTCAAACGTTTGAGCACGTCTGCATAAAATTTACATTCACCATTTGTCAAGCAGGCACAAACTCCTTGTGCACTATACCTTTTATGTCAAAGAAGACAATGAGCATCAATTTCGCTTCTGATTTGTTCATGTAGGAATTTATTGGTTAAGGAGAGATGCTTGTGTGCCACTCAGCCCTTTTCCTTTTGGTCTCTGAATCATACTCAAAGATCCAAGTTTCGTCACTGGTTATCACTGTCAAAAAGATTTGGATTGGTCACCAAACATTCCAACAGTTCACAACAAATCATCACAGTGTTCCTTCTACTCGTCTGACAAAACCTTTGACACAAACTTCACGCACATCTTCTGCATTTGCAAATCATCTATCACAATTGAATGCACAGTGGATTTTGCTAAGTTTAACTCTTGTGCTATCAAACAAACACTTAACTGGCAATCATAATTCAAAAGTTCTTGCATTTTGGCCACAGTTTCATTGGTTTTGGTTGCTGTCGGACATCCAGCATGTTGTTCGTCTTCGACGTCTTCCGGGCCATCTTTGAATTTTTTATGCCACTCAAACATGTTCTGGACGTGGCTTTGTTCTTGTGAGCCTCAAGGATCATATCAAAATTTAGCGGATTTGTTCAATTTAATGCAGAGTTTAATGGCAGAATGCTACTTGATGGTTTGCTGCATCTTGACTCTCGACACAAGCACTAAACACACTTTCACTTCAGGTGTGGTCTACACACTCCAAAGGCTTGGAGACAACTGAGCTGGGTCTCGTAGCTTGCATGACATCCCCCACCACTGATCTCACCCATAGAGACCATCCTCTACCCCTTCTCATTGGCAGGAAAAAATCAGTCTTGATACTTATTGGACAAACCCTGTATAAATAAAGTTTTATGATACAGTTTTGTAAGTGACATTGTATACTACACATGCTAAATAGATGATGATATGGTTATTTTGCAGCAGAGAACCTGAGAGATAGACTTTTTTATGAACTATATAATCAAAAATTCTTAGTTTTGAGATAGAATTTGAACAAATGAGTAAAAGCAAGCTCACTTTTTGACATTGACATTATACTTAAGGAATACACAAAGATTTTATTGTATAAAGTTCAGAGATGCCACTATGGATTTTCTGTAGTTTTTATGGAAATCACATGTAAATTATGGACATATGGATAACCTTCTAAAAATTATGGAACAATTTTTCTCAAATAATTCTCAAATAAGCCCACTAAGGCAACAAATGTAGGTGTTAGTTAGTGCTTTGTCCACATAGAATTGTCAATATGCTGAATCTCAAAGTAATTGGTGCATTCATACCATAATGTGGAATGTACAGACAGTGAGTGTTTCCAGTTTGAAAGCAGCTGAGTATGAATCTATCTAAAAATGCATTTGTTCAGAACCGAGTTGCAAGGTCATGCTAAAACTTGTCAAAAATTACTTGGTATGCATCTAAAAATGGAACATACTCTTCTGCCATCACAATCAAGTATGTTGGTAAAGCCTAAGTGAAAAGACTGTGTAGTGTGGGCATGACATGGATAAAATGGTGGATTTCATCAATTACTCAAACTATTCTAGCAAATGAGAAATTGAGAAATGTAAATTTATTTTAAAAATTAGAAAACATTATTTTAAAACCTGTTATAAAATAATTTCTTAATAAATATTCAAAATTTTAAGAACAACTCTATTTTAAAGTATGTTTTACTTCTGTTTATATATGAAAAAATATCAATAGCAGCATGAGAAAGTGATAAATTGTAATAAAATTTTTTAAAAGTAGGGAAACTTTTTGGATGAGTGAGAGAAGTCAGTGAGTAGTTGAAGCCCTAGTAACATTTATAATTTCATAATTTGTTTTGGATGAAAATTTGGAAACATTAGAACTTGTATTTTAGAGTAAAATTAACCCCTTGATTATTATTTTTTTCCAATTTATGATAATTTACGTTTTTAACAAATGATACATTACACAGTAGAATCTCATTTTAATGGATCATGGAACAACAGATTTTTTGGAATAATAGACTTTTTCTTCAGTTCTCACAAAATCAATGTAATTTTGCCTCTTTTTAGTGGATCTGTAACATGGTCTTCTTCAGGCTTTTGACCAGTACAATTTGAAAATGGAATGTGTTGAACAACATGTTTAAAAATTTGAAAATTCATTAAAAATTTTGTTGTAAATTCTAAAAATTATTTTATTAATTTTTAGAATTTATAACAAAATTTTTAATGAATTTTTAACCAATCCCATTGTTTTAAATTTTGTGAACATGTTTAAAATTTTAGGTGGTTCCTTTCAGAGACCACAGATTCCAATATGATCTAGTATACATTGGATCCATGAAGCGTTCACTAAGCAAAAGAGTACAGGAGTACAGGTATGATATTGCCAACCAAAGACAAAGGTCTTAACCGCCTATGCCACGGACCCCGAAATACAAGCCGACCTCCATAAAGCCAAATTGGTGAGAGAGTCACATCAGGTAGAGCACCTTTGCAACCTGGAAGCTTTAGAAATATACAAGGCCAGCCCAGCCAGGAACCATATTAACACAAAGGATGCTGCTAATATTTCTTATGCATGGAGGTGGTGCTATGAAAAAACACAAGCAAAACTAGCATTTAGCTACCTTTTCTACACCATTAATTATATCTTATTATTTATTGTTTGTAGTGTAGGAATATTTTTATCACTATTGTAGCACATATGGCTAAAAATTATCTTCTAGCATTTAAATGTTTTGGTATTTTAAAATAATTTTAAACATTGTTGTTTGACATGTTCCATATTCAAATTGTACTGGTCAAAAGCTTGAAGAAGACCATGATTATGGTCAAAAACATTACTTTTAATTAAAATTTGTTGTTATTGGGATATAATAAGGTTCTTGTGTATAGATGTGTGCACTCCATAGGGAAACCAAAGGACTAATTTGAACTGAAGTAATTGTGATATACTGTACTGTATTTATGTTACCAGATCCTTGGTTATAATGTTGTAGATGTTCAAAATTGGCATTGAGCCAAGGAAAACAGTATTTTTACAGCTGCAGCATTATACTCAGTCTAGAATGTACAAATTAGTTCTTTTGTTTTTGTTATGTTTATTGTCTCGAGGTTACAACCAAAGTGAGCGCTCAGGTACCGTTCCCGTGATGCATCAGCAACGATCGCCACCTGGCGGACTCACTAATATTTTACATTTTAACATTTTAATACAATACATATTACATCTCCCTTTCTTACACAAAGTCTTTGAAACGCGATGGCCTACGGATCACCCGGCCTGATCGAGTTGTCAAGTCTGTAGCCTCATTGCCGCTCACCTCCTGATTTTCCAACTGCTCATTCTCTGTGTCCTTTTCCTCACTACCACTATCCATGTTTTCTCCTTGTTCACTGGCCTGTTCTTCCTCACTTGGTTGATCCAACAATTCGCCTGAATGATTCTGTATGTTTCTAAATCTATTCACATCGAACTTCCTTAAAAATCTTCGGTTACGAATGAAGTATTTACTGTCTTTGTCTATGCGCACAATATAAGATCTTGGTCGATATCTGTCTATTTCTATTATTTCACCAGGCTCCCAGTTTCTTTTATCAATTTGGATCATCACTCGGTCATGTGGATTCAATGCTGTTAGGTCTCTAGCATTTCTGTCGAAATAGTGTTTCTGTATTTGTTGTCTTTGCAAATGGTTTTTTCTAAATTTGTCNGTCCTTGCACACGAGTGTTGAACTTGTGACTCTCAACACTTTGGTTGCTTTTCGGAATAAAATACAACTCGAGTTTTTCTAGAATTACATTTGGCTGTTTCGCTTCTTCCTCACTAAGTTCTAATGTTTCAAAAATTTTTAGTGCTTCTTCTCCCAAACAATGGAGCAAGATGGCGGCTTGAGTTTCATTGTTCTTCGTCGTGAGTTCGGTCGCCGTCGAATAAAGTAGGTAACTTTTCTTGAATTTCTTCCAATTCGCTCCTAAGTCACCTTCTACCAACATTGGTTTTGGAGGAGGAAGATTTTGAAACGTGGACATGTTGAATCCAGTACAGGAGAATCTTTCGTCTTTCTCTAAACGTTTGTCGACTGCGCCATGTTATGTTTATTGTCTCGAGGTTACAACCAAAGTGAGCGCTCAGGTACCGTTCCCGTGATGCATCAGCAACGATCGCCACCTGGCGGACTCACTAATATTTTACATTTTAACATTTTAATACAATACATATTACAGTTTTTTCACATATATAGGTTTTATGCATGTTTATCTTTCTCATTCTGGACAAACCAGAGATCTGGATTAACAAGATTTGGATAAATGAGGTTCCACTGTTTTACAAAAATAGATTTTTTTAGAAACAGTTTATTAATATGTCAAACAAAATGTTAATGAATGAAATATTTTGGATAGTATTATTTACACTCCTCAAAAGTGAAATCACAATACCATAAAGGAATGCATGTAGCCAAATGCACATTGTAGAACTGGTAGAGGTGACAGAGATATGCAAATGATTAAATGAACAAACAAAGATATGCAATAAACACCTGTTTATTCAGTAATGAATATGGCCATCATGGGCTATATTCAGCTATACAGGCAAGGTATACTATACTATACTATACAGCAAGGCATACTATCAATGAGGTGATTAATGGTTGCTTGAGGTATTCCTTCCAAGATAGTGTGCATGTCATCTACAGTATGTAGTGATGGTCCAGGGCTGCTTGCTGATTGAACATGATGGTCTCTCCAAACCAGGATGGCTGATATGATGCTTGGTGAAAAGGGCTGGCACATAGCATTCCCTGGGATGTCATCACTCCTGTCCACAGCTGTCATTCTTCCACAGACAGAAGCGGAATTCATTTGTAAACAATACTCAATGCTATTCAGTGATCCAGTTGTGATGACAACACCATCCTAGATGTGCAACTTTGTGTCAAGCAGTTAATGGCATCTTTGTTGCTGGTTGCCATGCTTGCAGCTTGACTTTGTGCAACTTGTTGCAGATTGTTTGGGTGGACACAGATGCACTTGTTGATGGCAACAGATGACTTGGATGTCATGTGCCATGGCGAATGGGTTCCGATGGGCCATTTGGTGAATTTGCCAGTCTTAGCATTCTGTCACATGGTGGTGTGATTCACTTTTTCTTCAACAGATTGCAGATGTTCCTGCATCCATCATATCACACATTGCTGGATGGTACTTATATCATTTCTAACACATGTGACAACTATGTGCACTGACAAACCAAGGGCACACAGCTCCAGATTATGGTCTCGTTTCCCAGCCATTAACTGTTGGTATTTAACTCATTGTCATCTCTGTACACATTTTCTGTACTTCTTCAACAGTTCACCTACCGCTAACCATTGCTGATAGCATTTATGGCCTGAGCCAACTGCTGGAGTTCAAAACTGGGTATCACATGACTCGATGCATATGCAAACTTAATAATTTACATATCTATGTCATCTCCACTGGTTCTGCAATTTGCATGTGGTTATGTGCATTCCTTCATGGTATTGCAATTTCAATTTTGAGGAGTGTCTTAAATCTTTCTGTCTAATGGTGCTGATAACTGTATTTGCCACTTTGAGTTAAATTTAATGTAAAATTTAAATTGAGACCAGGACTGTTGAGAGCTTGTTTGGAGCCTGGGGTAGAAGAAGCTTCTTTAGCTCCTTAGTGGGCTGATTTTGATATGTTTTTTTTTTGAAGAAATGAAATACATAGAATGTTTATTTATTTAATAAAAAGCTCTTCTAAATAATTATATCTTTTATTAGAAATTTCTATATTTAAAAATTAATTAATTATCAATTAATTTATAGGGGTAGAAATTTGTAATAAAAACTAAAATTGTTTAAGACAGCTTTTTATTAGTAAATAAATTAATGGATAATTAATTAATTTTTAGGAGTAGGAAGTATTATGGACCTTTAAGTTTTCTCTAGACCTGGGGGAAATCCTCAGCTCTCTTTCTTAACAGCCTTAATTAGGCATTCAGTTAAAGTTGGTATTTGTCATGCATTAATTCTAGATTTAACTCAGATATGAATCATGATTTGACTTGTCACTATTGATAAGTCAAATCATGATACTAATTAATTACCCATTAATTTATTTACTAATAAAAAGCTGTCTTAAACAATTTTAGTTTTTATTACAAATTTCTACCCTATAAATTAATTGATAATTAATTAATTTTTAAATATAGAAATTTCTAATAAAAGATAAAATTATTTAGGAGAGCTTTTTATTAAATAAATAAACATTCTATGTATTTCATTTCTTCAAAAAAAAAAAAAATCAAAATCAGNATGAATAAAAAGCTGGAATATGTTCATGAATCTTTTTCATTTCAAATAAAGCAATTTTGTTTTTGTTTCTTTAAACTAGATTATTCCTATTTTATTAATGAAAGTTGAATTCATGAGGTTTAAAGGTGGTTGAAATATAAAATTAAAAAAAAATCATTTATTTAATATAAGACAGTAAGGCTATATTGAATATGAAGACATTAATATAAATAAAAATAATGACTGTAACAATATCTTTATATTAAATAAAGATACTATAATATTCCTTTGAGGAATATACAATTTTTAAGAAAATTTCAATTCATTTCTCATATAACTGAAAAATGGAAGACCTAAGGCATCTTAACAACTTCTTTGATGAAATTATTTGGTTGTGTTATTCTGAGAAAATAAAATATAATATCATTCTTACAAATAGAATAATGTATTTAGAACTAATTTTAATAATTACATGTCTTGAAATTAGTGTAGATTTTTTATGTGCTAATTACATACTAAGTTTGCACACCACAGTTTATATAGACACATTTGGAATAGCTTATAAAATAGGTCTTCAATTCCAAGAATATCAAAATCCAGTGTTAGGTTGAGTCAGAAACCTAAAGTAAAGTAACTCTCAATTGCAAGTTTGCAGTTTGAAATCTTAGCTTACAAAATTTTCAATTTGAAATATTGGTAAATATGTCCATATGAGAACCTTTTTATGAACTCAGGATGGGCTTGATCACATTTGTAGCAGAGTGGCTTGGTGACAACAGATGGTGCTAAATGCATTGCCAAAAGTTTCTAAAAATACAATCAAAATGCAAATCTTGATCCTTCAAAGTTATTCCCTTCCAGTTCAACACATTTACCACCTTATCTAGCCAACCCTCGAATTCATTTTATAATACACTCCAAAATCATGTATTATAAAAAAGAAAAATCAGTAAATGAATACACCTCAATTATAATCTAAAAACAGTCAATAAGCTACGAGGGCTGTTCGGAAAGTTCGCGGCCTCACATAGAAAAACAAACAAAATAATGTTAAAACTTTTTTTATTTTTCAATGTAATCTTCTCTGTTAGCAATGCACTTATTCCAGCGATGTTCTAGCTTTTTTATGCCATCACAATATGTCGATTTGTCAAGGTGTGCAAAATACTCATTCACTTCAGAGATGACTTCGTCATTTGAGTGGAATCTCTTTCCAGCCAAGAATTTTTTAGGTTTGGAAAAAGGTGGAAGTCACTGGGGGCCAAATTGGAAGCGAAGTTCGTTTATCTTTTGTTCAGTGATTCTGGCGGAATGTGCAGGTGCATTATCGTGGTGGAACAGAACTTTTTTCTTCTTCAAGTGTGGCCTCTTTTCTTCGATTTCTTTCTTCAGTTTTTCCAAAAGTATACAGTAATAGACAGCATTGATGGTCTTTCCTCTTTCTAGGTAGTCAATAAAGATGATGCCTTTAGCATCCCAAAAAAACCGAGGACATCACTTTCCCCGCTGATGGAACTGTTTTTTTTTTTGTCTTCTTTGATGGTGGCGAACTGTGGTGTTTCCATTGCTTCGACTGTTCTTTTGTTTCAAAAGTGTAGTAATGGATCCACGTTTTGTCAGTAGTCACAAACCGACGCAAGAAATCCTGTGGGTTTTTCTTGTAGAAGTCCAAACACTCCTTTGACATCAAAGTGCAAACATGTCTTTGCTCAGCGGTCAGCAGATGCGGCACCCAACTCGCTGAGACCTTCATCATACCCAAATTTTTGGTTAGGATGTGGTGCACTCGGTCGACAGAGATGCCTGTTGTCTCAGCTATCTCACAGCGTTTTCAAACGGCGATCTGCTAACACCAAATCGTAAACTTTGTCGATATTTTTTCAGTGACAGCAGTTGACGGCCGTCCGCTGCGAGGGTCATGTTTCACACTCTCTCTGCCAGATTTAAAAAGGGCTGTCCATTTTTTCACAGTGGTGTACGAAGGGGCAGACTCTCCCAAAACTTCATCCATGTCAGCTTTGATTTGAGATGCGGTCAATCCTTTTTTCGTCAGGTTTTTTCATGACCGCACGAGTCTCCATCTTCTCCATTTTTGACAAAGCATGTGCACATTGACTATCTGCTAAGCTGTCGTGGCAAAACTTTATGACAAATCAAGCGGAAATTAGTATCATATCTTTAGCAAGGACTGAATTATTCCCGCCAAAAATTAAATTGATGGCAGCGCCGCATATAGGCAAGGCCGCAAACTTTTCGAACAGCCCTCGTAATTGCTGGATAGAAGAGTAATGCAATTTTCTGTTGCGTTAACAACAAAAAAAATGAATACTAAAATCAAATATGAGGGGCATTCAAAAGTTCCTTGAAAATGTAAATAAATGGTGTTTTGAAACTCATGGGCAAAAATTTAAGGGGTGATAGAAAACATCTAAACAAGCAATTTTCACCATACAATGCATGGGTGGAGAGCATGCAGTGAACCACTAGGAGGTATCTGTTACAACAAATTTAATTAATTATAATATAGCATTCTGCTCAGGAGTAATAACTACCTTCTGGGAACTTTTTGAATGCCTCTATAGCTTAATGCTCTAATAGAATTTTTAAAATATTCTTTCTTATTTACTTTGCTTTTAATAAAGAATATTCACTAGTAAACAGGGTAAAATGTTTGTTCTGTATAATTATATTTAATGAATTTTTAGTTTTGATTACATTAGTTGTTGTAAAATTAGTAATCAACAAATGCCTAATGTACTTCAAATAAAAAATAATCAAGTTTTGATTAATATTTAAAAATTTACAGAATCTTCAATAAAGTAAAAAGTAGAAGTGCTCATATGAAGAGTCACAGACAGACTGAAGCTGAGAAGAAGAATAAATTTGAATGTTAGAGGATAAATGTAGAACTAATTGCTGAAGGAAAAAAAAAACATTCAGCTGGCCAATATTGTGATCATTTTTTGCTCACTCCAAATATTAGTGAATAATAATACAAACATAACATTTTAAATAGATTATAAGATTAATATTTTAGATTGTTGCATAGATGTATTTAATTACATTTGTTATATTTAGAAGGGGAAAAAATGTTTTAGAACATGTTATTGTTTTTGCTATCAGTTTTGTTTGGAATTTTTTTTATCTCCACTAAAAAAAAGGAAAAAAAGAAAAAAATTTATTGTCAGATACCTGTAATAATAAAGAAAAATATACTTGCCTTAATTATACGTGACAATTAAAATATTATTGTATATAAATGCCTTTTAATCCAAGAGAATTTGTTTTGAATGAATCAGAACTAAATTTTGAGCCTTATTATAGAATTACGACGGAATTAAATCTGTTACTCGCCGCAGTGAGAAAATGATTATAAGCGGAGTTATATATTAATTGAAATGATTATTATCTGTTTGAATTGAAAAATGGAAATTATATAATTTTTAAAATTAAGCCTTCGGTGTTGTCAGTGATCTAGATATATCATAGTTGACCCTTCCGGGATGTACGGTTCTGCAATGTATCATATCATTCGTACTATTTGTGGTATCACCCGAATCAATGTTACAAAAGGTTTCGATATGTATAGATATATATATATATATAAATGATCTCAACAAAAAAATGAAGCTGTTATCAGCTGCTCAAATATATCCTAGTGACAATAACAGCCCTTAAATATGTACAGTATATACAATATAAATATATATTATATACAGTGCATGATGTTCTGAGCTTACGTCACTTAAAAAATTTGTTGGTCGTCTTTATCTATGTTTTGTGCCATAACCGTAGTTTTCCTCATGTTAGAGTTGATCGCGTAAAAATACGAGTTATAAACTTATTATATGAACGAAGATCTCGTCCATAAAATAAGCTCAAAAAACGTGTTGTCACCGAGAGAATTCTATATAAATATATAAATAATGTATTGCCTAAATGACGTCACACCGTGTTGCATAAATTTGTGTTAAGGATAGAAATTAAATATATTTAAAAAAAATGATGATGATGACGATGATAATTATTTTTGAGATGTGAGAATATAATATTTTCCTTTTGTTTTTAAAAATGCAATCCCCCAAATAGTTTAGTANATCAGAAAAAAAATGATCCTATTAAATTCTGTTTGGATGAATTATCAAATTTATTAAAAAACTAACAATAGCTCATGATAAATGTTAGTTTTAAATTAGGCTAATTGCAAACATTTTTAATGTGGTTTTCTTGCTAGTGCATCATTACAGTAACATATTAAGAAGGAAAATAGAACAGTGTTGTAGATAGGTTTCCAAGGATGAATAAAAAGCTGGAATATGTTCATGAATCTTTTTCATTTCAAATAAAGCAATTTTGTTTTTGTTTCTTTAAACTAGATTATTCCTATTTTATTAATGAAAGTTGAATTCATGAGGTTTAAAGGTGGTTGAAATATAAAATTAAAAAAAAATCATTTATTTAATATAAGACANTCTTTAAACTAGATTATTCCTATTTTATTAATGAAAGTTGAATTCATGAGGTTTAAAGGTGGTTGAAATATAAAATTAAAAAAAAATCATTTATTTAATATAAGACAGTAAGGCTATATTGAATATGAAGACATTAATATAAATAAAAATAATGACTGTAACAATATCTTTATATTAAATAAAGATACTATAATATTCCTTTGAGGAATATACAATTTTTAAGAAAATTTCAATTCATTTCTCATATAACTGAAAAATGGAAGACCTAAGGCATCTTAACAACTTCTTTGATGAAATTATTTGGTTGTGTTATTCTGAGAAAATAAAATATAATATCATTCTTACAAATAGAATAATGTATTTAGAAATGTACTGCACTGAAGATAATATGCATTTGACAGAGTAGTCTAATAGAAATGATAACAAATAATGCACATAAACATAGAACTCTAGAATACTCCAACTTTTCACAAATTACTTTATTATGAGTCATTATCTATTAATATTTTTGTCAGTTTATAAATAAGAATGTTCATTCATAACAATTTTCCAAATACTTTTGGATTGATATAAGTTGTGAGTCCAAAAACTTTTTTGAATGTCAACCCATTTGAGGATTTCTTGATCTATTATTGACTCCTCCTCTTTTCTGTTTTTTTTTTTTTTTGCTAATACAGTACGTAATAATAATAATAATTAAGTACAGTGAGCCAGTATGAATCCACACACTGTTTTCATAAAAAATGATCAACTTAGTATGAAGATTTATGACATACTAAACTGTCATATACACAACCCTTTGGATTAATTGAACCATTTTTAATTGACCTCTAACATGCCTTATCAGCCCTTGGGGTCAGTTTTGATCACTTTTAAGGATATCTAATTAAGTCTGTCTTTAACAGAATATATAGGGTTTTTACAATTGATTTATTGGATTAACATATCTAATAAAACATAAATCACCATAATATGAGAAAATGGTTGTCACAGTGAATATAAGGTTGTTTCTGACTTTTGTCTTTTTTGGAAGAGAAAGATGCCTAAATATTATTCTTTAATTTCAGTTCTTATTCTTTATTGGTAATTGTCATTTTGTTACATAAAATCAGATTCAAGTTAAAGTTAAAAGCAAGTAATGAATTAGAAAATGATAGGAACTGCTCACAATCAATTGTTAAAACATTTGTTTTATTTCATATCAAATTACTGATTTTTATTTCAAGTGCCAGAGTAAGTTAAATTTACAAAATTGGAACAGTAGAGTATTTCCATGATGTTAATTTTTTTTAATAACAGAGCATTATTAATATGGATGCCTAAAAATAGCTTTGAATAAATTCAATTTGGGTTAATGGGATATAAATAACTTAGTAAAGTTATTTAATAATAATTTAAATTTTATAAAGTTATTAATAAAAAGTAGAATTCAGTTTAATTAATTAGAAAATAGATTTCTACACCATAGAGTTAAAAAAAAAAGCAAGTAAAACAAAACAGTAATCACAGAGTAAGATACTAGTCTCATTTGTAATTTACAACAAATTAAAATGATGATCTTATTCTATGAGTGTAATAATGTCAAGAAAATGACTTTAGTTCCATTCTGTTCATTTGTGTAATGGAAATAGTATCATGTGTAGAGAAAAGAACAAAAGATGTCTTATTGAAAAAGCCCACCAGTGGCCAAGCAGTTCCATTCCCTGAACATTGGGAATTCAGTGGTGGGTTTGTCTCACCAGGACGGTCTGGCCATGTGGAGTTTTTCAGGTTTTCTCCATGTCTTTAATACCTGAATAGGGGCCAGTTACTCTTAAAAAGACCTCCCAGAAGGCATTCCCCCTAGATAGATTGCCAAGTGTTGCATTGCCGTTACTTAACAAAACAAACTTATTGAAAGAGTTATAATAAAACAACTACATGTCTTTAAAAAAAAAAAAAAACATTATTTTTGTTGGTTGTTAGCAAAACCAATTGATTGACAGAAAGAAATTAATAGCTGACCAAATATGATCTTGAAAAACTCATCTTTCATTGAACAAAGTATAGTAATATATAACTTTGTTTTTGCTTAAAATTAAATGGATATTTTGATTTTTTAAAGCACAAAATATGATTCATGAAAAAATTTTACTGGCGAATGCCTATGGAATTTCTTTGTGAATCATATGTGGCCAGTGAGGAAAAAAGGTTAAAGACCTCTGATCTAAATATTTGATGAATTTTAAAGATATGTGATCAGAATTACTTGTTATTTTTAGTAAAATGAATATTTTTAATGCTTTTAAAAAATTATGGAATTAAATTTTTAAATCAATAAGAAAAATGTTTCATTTTTGCCTGTTTAGTAAATACATTGATAGCTTCATTGCAAAAATTATGAAAAAAAAACATTTAGTTTAAATAAGAAAAATTGTCTTTATGTGTATGAGATAGTTTTTCCATGAAATAATTTATATTGTCTCATCTGTGATGGTAACTACAATTAATTTTTACTTTAAATACTATAAATTTCAAGTTATCATTTTTATTTTAAATATAATATATTAGACTGGTTTTTTTGTTGATCATTGCTCTACAACTGCTCACTTTTATAATTAATATTGCGACCGGAGTTTGGCACCTCTTTGATTCCTTGTCAGGACTGACACCACCGTGTTTTGGTTGACATGGGAGCTGCGATGGTGATTTAGTTTAGGTTAAAAAGTAGGTCACGTGAGTGACCATGTGTGCAAGCGATTGGGTTCTGGTTGGAGATGGAGAGACAGCCTGATGGAAGTAAAGTGCTCAGACACTAAAGTTAACAACTAAATAACCATTTAATTTTAATGAAAAAGTACATGATACAATGATACAATATATTGACTTAACCTATCTATCTAGTAGTCATGAGACAGAGAGAGTTTACAATTGTTCGTGAGTTCGGAAACACCTGTATTGATGGTGATGATTCTTGATTTGGATTTCATGAGGACTTGGAGGTCTAGGATGTTGAGATTGTCTGGATTTGGATCATTTGGGACAGGTCTGGATCAAGAAAGTTTTTCTTCTAGGCACAGTTGAGGGTAATGTGAAAATCTGATAGAGTACGATTAGCACTGACACAGGAAAATTTTGATGACTTTAATCCTAGAGGAACTGGTGACTCTCTGAGTGCTCATTTGGTATTATATTAAAATGATGAAATTGGGACAGCAGGTCAGAAGGATGTGAAAGTGTCTTTATCCATGCTGAGAACTTAAAAAGAGATATACTCCCAGATGTGAAAGTTGACAGATACTTGACAAAGTTGATGTTATGACATTAAATTGTTCATGTTGAAGCCCGGATTCTCACAATATCAGTTTTCTATTGTGTACCCAATTAACTTGATAATAATCCAGTTAATTAGGTACATGGTTAATTTTTGTGATTGGACTTCATTTCCAGGAAGGAATGTCAGTTTTTTATGGTGAAATGATAGTAAGTCAGAAGATTTATAAATGGTTCATTTAATGACAGTTTCCAGAACCAATTAAATCTTGAAAGTGAGGTGTATATATGTATGGAATAAATATAAAAAGTTACCAAATGAATAACCGAATTCCTTTATCTATAATAATAATAATAAAGAATTCTTAAAAATTCTTTATTCTTATTCTTATTCTTCTTAATTCTTAAAAACCTGTCTCCTGTTAAGTTGCTTAGTAATAATTAGTAAGCAATTTGGAAGGAGGCAGCTTTAGTTAGGTTGGAATTCTTTACTATTTAGCCCTAATAGACTGATAAAGGAATCTGGCTATTTGGATTAGTTTAATTTATTATATCATTATATGAAAGATTACAAAGAATTCTACAAAGTTAAAGTTAATGCATGTTAATTAAATATTTCCTATTTTCAATTCTCCACATACAATTAATTTTTTTTCATGTTCTTCTGGACATTAAATTTCATGTTAACAGTTGGAAGTCATTAATGCAATTCCAAATAACTGTTTTTAGTAGAAAAAAAGAATGGTTAAACTAATGCAAATGTTTTAATTCATGTAATCATTTTAAAAATATTTCAGGCAAAATTACAAGAATATGAGTTTACGGATTCTCCATTGGAAGTACCTCGCATGCCAAAAAATGATGCGCCCAATCGCTTTTGGGCATCTATTGAACCTTATTGTGCTGAAATTACACAAGATGACATAAAGGTATATTTAGTAATTTAAAACTTATTCTAATGTATATTTATTTTAAACAATTAAATTATTTGTTAGGTATTGGAAGATCTGATTAAATCACATGATGATGATGCAGATTATTATAAGATACCTGCTTTAGGAAAGCATTATTCCTTAAAATGGGCTCAAGAAGATTTGTTAGAAGAACAGAAAGAAGGTTTGAATTATTAAGCATATTTGTAATAAATATTTTTATATCAAATTATATATCAAATTATGATTATATTTTAATAGGAGCAAAAATTAATGAGAGAAGAAGAGGTTTAAGTAATAATTCTTCTTTAAATTCTTCAGAACCTGAGAAACTTTTAAAAAAAGTAGAGAAAGAATAGTAAGAATTTCTGTTTATTTTAATTATTTTATGATTTTAACAAGTGTGATCTTTTACACTTTATTTGAAGCCTTTTCTATTAATTTATTAAGATTAACTTTTTAATTTGGTTTTACTACTACTATTACTGTATACTTAATTGGTAAGATTAACTTACTGGATTAAAATGAATGCTCTCACTTTAAATTACTAATTATACTAGTTATTTCTGAGAAGTATATGATGCACCAATCGACTGAATAACCAACTGGCCAACCTTCATCTCTCATCTACATTCAAATGTCTCAACATCAAGGAAGCACTGTAAACAAAAATGCAACTTTACAGCCAAGAAGACTTTTGCATTCAGCAGTTTTCAAAGCCAGAATCACATATAACTGTACAATGTGGATAATTTGCAGGCACTGTAGAAATGTGACTGCCATGGGATAAGCAACAATGGATGTGCCATAATGATTGTAGAAAGAGTTTGAATATTGGTTTGATGTGTACCATGTGACATGAAGTGCACACATTGAGCAATTGTAATGGGAAAATGTGAAACTTGGATGATTTTTCAATGTTTTAATGCACATTATGGCATTCTTGGATAATAATTAACATTTTTTTGGAAGACCCTATACTAAAACATTTTATTTGAATAGTTTACATATTCAGTATTATATTAAATTCACTTTAATCACATACTATATTGTACACATAAAATATTAATTTTAATGTTTTTGTCCTAAAATTTTTAAAATTATTTTCAAAAATTGTTATTTGTGAAGTTTATTGTTTATCATATGTTGTTTATTGTTTATTTATTGTTTATCACAATGTTCAATTTTGTGACCTGTCTTGTGTCAGAGTAACTTGAGAATACTTTTTTGATTATATTTGTAGATAAATATAGCCAAATTTATTTTTACAAACATCTTATTATTGAATGATTTTATATAAATATTCTATCATGTTATGAATCTGACATGTTAGAATTTTCTGCTTATTTGGGGATTAAGACAAAAAACCAACATGAGATAATGATGTTAGTATCTCTGAGATGGGATAGAAAGACTGAAAATACTAGGATCTAAATGGAACTTTTCATTTTGATATTTAAAAAAGTTCAAAGAACTATATGCAAAACTATAATTAAACCACATAAAATAGGAATTTTCAAAAAATATTAAGAATTTGTCCAGAAAGATAAAATTCAGGAGGAATAAAAGTTAGTTTTTAGTGAATTGCTAACTGAAAAATGGTTTGGTTCCAGGGCTTGCTAATCTTTTTTGTGAAAATCCAGATTTAAGGGTGGTCATTTTTAAAGACATTAACAAAAGAGAGAGAAAGATTTAAATTTCAATAGAAATTAAATTTTTGTAACTTTAACAAATTTTTGAATCAACAGATGTTAAAAACTTTCGTTTCAATAGGAAGTACATTTCCTTTCTCTGATGACTAGTAAGTTGATTCAGAAACGTTTGCACATGAGACTTGGCTGGCTGTAGGCTGTCGACTTGGATAAAAAGGACAATTTTCCCACCATTCGGGGTGTTTTCGATACAATGTCAGACAGATCGCCATACTAGTTGGGCAGTCCATAGAGACAGAGAGCCATACAATTCAACACAGTTCCCCATACAAGAGAAGACTGTTCTACACATTCGCCATACGATAAGTAAGAGAGAAGAAGACCACCTCCAAAATATGGGTCATGTCGAAAGAGTGCATCTTTAGAAGCAACAATTACTGAATGTTCCGATACAAGAATAGGAAAGAACTGGGAAGGTAGTATATTAACATTTAGATTGGTGTAAACTCTCTGTCATGCGTTAGATTTAAGATAGAGAGTTGAATTTTCTCTCTCTCAAGATAGGGCTAAATATATATATTATTTGTAATCCATTTTTATTATACATTATTTTGATTATTTTTGTTCCATTAAATATTTTGTTAGTTACCTTAAATATGGCCTTTTTGATGATTAATATTCACACCTCTGCCTACTCAAAGTACTTGTGTTCCTCATACTCGCAATTCCGTGGTTACGCGTGTTAATCTGCGTTAAAATAAGATTAACTGGTGTCAGGAATCTGACAGGAGACGCAATTGTGAAATCATTGTCTCCACCTTTTTATCAGCAATATAAGTCCCTCCACACTCGATTTCTTTTTAAAAGATAAACCATCTTTTAGATGAAAGTGAGCGGATCTTGCGATCTGTATCAAGTAAGCGGCATAGTCAAAGACTAAGTCCCTGGCTTCTCACATTTTTCTTTATTAAGTTTCTTTGTATGCACCATCCATCCAAATCAAATAAAAAACAAGAATAAGTTAAAACAACAGACTAAATATTGATTGATTGAATGGAATAAATAAGGATTTGGTGGATAATAAACTAGGTGCAACAGAGTTTAAAATAGTTACTTAATTGTTAATAAAAGTTGCATTTGTTGTTGTTAACATGTTCACGTAAGAAATATTTATAACTGTGGTAACAATGATGACTTATTATTTCTTTTAATTAATTCAAAATAAAAATTTTCAAAATAAATTTGTTAAAAATGTAAAAATTTTTCAGATATACACATTTACAGTTTGTAAAAGTTTGTTAGCTATAAATTCAAAATATAATTATTTTTAAAATTAGATTATGAAATTTTGTTTCCTAATATTCTTAATTTATTTTGTGCTAGTGAAAATGATGACACATCTTCATTTGGAGCTCTTACTCAACGATTGGTCTCGTGTTTAATTGAAGAAAACTTAATGACATCTTTAG
The DNA here is from genome assembly GCF_000671375.1 of Centruroides sculpturatus. Taxonomy (NCBI): domain Eukaryota; kingdom Metazoa; phylum Arthropoda; class Arachnida; order Scorpiones; family Buthidae; genus Centruroides; species Centruroides sculpturatus. The sequence goes on from NW_019385606.1 coordinate 76,388, forward strand.
AAGATTCAATGAATGATACATTAGCTAAAGGTAAAATACAGTCTGAGCATTTTATGGACTTTATTTTCTAACATTTAAAATTAGAAGACAAATATATTCTTTTCATTGCATTCTTTTGTAATAAATTATAAATTGAAGTTATGTTTATTAGTTTAATTTAATTAAGTCACTATTCTGCTTAGTGTGAGAAAGCTTAGTAGTACCAATGAATGATAGAGCAATGCTGATGGGAGCAAAGCCCTGCTAGTAAGGTATGCCAGCAGGACTTTTGCTTCTGTCAGCCATACAGCATTGCTGTAAGATAAGCTGTAAGGCCACACTTATCAGTAAGGTCTATGAGAAGAAGTGAAGCAAAGAAAAACTCATAAGCAGCATTTGATCTAGACAAAAATCCAAAGTGGTTAGCTGTTAAACGGTATTTGTTGTTCTCCATGTCAAGAGCAGTTGACAGTTAACATATAAACAGCTGTCTTTGAGTATATAAGCATGCTTACTTCTGTGGAGAATACAAAATTAATTGTCATATGTTCACAGTATTATACTGACTCAGATGTTGACTGAGTTAACAAGGTCTGCATTTATAGTTAGGCAGAGACTTGTGCTTGAAAAATTTTCCACAGTCTTCCCTGGCCACCAGTGATGAATACAGCACTAGTCCAAGTACAGCTAATGCATCACAAACAAATTCATCACTTCACTCACACATAATGGATAACTCTCACCAACCCAGTTGAGGGCTTCAGTGGCAATCCAGCTACTGACCACAAGGCTGGAAAAAACATAAATATATGAAGCAGACTTAAGAAATGATTGAATTCGTCATCTGTGTCTACTACACCATTACAAAATTCAAAATATGTGTAGAGGAGAAGGTGGTATTATGGAACCCCAATTACATTTTAGTGAATTGTAAACAAGGTATCATAACTACACCCACATTTATGGAATTATGGTATTTATGGTATTATGGAACCCCAATTACATTTTAGTGAATTGTAAACAAGGTATCATAACTACACCCACATTTTTTGTGCGAAAAGTACTGGTAACTAGTAAACTAAATGTTCCTAATTGGATTTTTCGCTAGTGTAATTATAAGTATGGTTTTTGAAGGCTTTTGTACAAAAAGTCCGAAAGTAGGCTTAGAGAAAATCGGGTGGTAATATGGAACCTTACTGTATATTTTCAAAAAAATGCTTTAATGTAGCCAAAAACAAATAGGAAAGGACAAAAAATGTTAAATAATTACAAAATTATTTACTTCAATGTATTTTATCGCAAAAATGCTTTTATAATAGAAAAATATGACCTCCATCAACAACATATATTCCAGCAGCTCTTTTTCGATATTTTCAGACTTTCTACCTAGTGTCTTTTTCCCAAATTGCTCCGGACGAATGTCTGATTGCAAAGAGAGAGTTCGGAGGAGTTGAGTTCCATATTACTGTAAAAGCACCAAAGGGGTCCGTATTTCACGCATCGCTGTCTCGAATTAACTTATGTCTGTCAAGACCAAAATTTAAAAAACGTGAACATCACACAGATTAATATGTACCCTTAAGTCTCTGAAACAGAATAAATGCACCAGTAAACCTACAACTACGCAATTTATATTTTAAAAATAAGTAAATTCACTTAGCATTCAAAACTTGTGAATTTTGAAAAAAACAAATTTGCTGATTAAATACGGACAACCGTTTAACTGAAGTAAAACGGGTTTTCCCCTTGCTATGGATGTCTGCCTAGTTCAGTTCATCCACATTCCGCTACAGTTTGCCTTTATTATTAGTTTGAAATGGGGTGGTTCCATAATACCATCTTCTCCTCTATAATAAATACAAATAACTTGATAATTACTTCAGATATCAAATAAACAGCCAGATTTCTTTATCAGAATATTAAGGCTAAATAATTGCTAAGCACTTTGGCAGGAGTGTTAAGACCACCAGGCCACCATCTCTTGTTAAAGAGGTTGGTTGGATGGAGGTCCCAGTAATGTAATTGACAATGTGTCTGCATGGTAAGCAGAAATTGTTGATTCAAGTACCATTCTGCACCAATTTTTTCTTCCAGAATATTCTAATATTAATTTAAATGGATTAATTAATTTATAATTATTATATTTGGTAAGAGATTCTTGTCAAATTGTTTATATTAATAATTATTTAGTCATAATAGCCCAATAAAGGCTGTTTGTTTGATATTTTTATATAATTTAAAAATACAATATCATCAAATTGAAAAAAGAAACTATCAATAAAGCTTAATTTTGGATTTATATATATATATTAAAAATCAAATATATTTTATAATTTTGGACAACTGAAATTCTATGAAAGTTTTTAATCAAAATTATGTGATTATATGGAATTTCATGAAATTTTATTTCAGACAATTCAGATGGTAATGCAAGTCCACCACCAATTAAAGGAAATATCATGAAATCTTTTAATATGGGAAACACCATGCAATTAGAGAAAAGAATAAGAAGAGAATTGGAAGAACAAGGTATTTAGCAATAATTTATTTTTATATACATAACTAAATATCCTACTACAAGTAATAGCTACTCCATCCTCTGTCTATAACTTTAAACATACAGGGTTTGTTGAATAAGTATCGGGACTGAAGTCGTAAAAAAAATTATTGAAGATATATGTACAGTGAGCTAATAATCTTCAAAATATGACCCTCCTGCTACCGCTGCCAACACTTTTCCAGTCTTCATATGCCTCCTGGAAGGAGGCAACTGCAAAGCTGTTCATGCACCCCATCAAAGCCACTTGGACAGCCACAGTCACTCAAAAAGATGTCCTTTCAGACTCCTTTGATATGAGGGAACAAAAGTTGTGGGGAGCCACATCTGGACTGTAGAGTGGTTGGAGCAGTGTTGACACGTGTTTGGCCAGTGCCTCCGTCACAATTAGCTACTTGTGACTGGCGCATTGTCATGATGGAACATTCAGGTATCAGCAATCTCCTTTTAGATTTGGTGGACCCTAATTCTCAAAAGTTTTTGCACTTTGATCACGTTATCACATTTTCATCGGTCCGGGTCACTGTCAGACATCCAGTGCATTGTTCATCTTTGATGTCTGCCAGCCATCTTTGAATTTTTTATGCCACTCAAACATGTTCTGGACATAGCTTCATCCTTGTAAGCCTTATGAATCGTATTCAAAGTCTCAGTAGTGGATTTATTCAATTTAATGCAAAATTAAAAATTGATGGCAAAATGCTGCTCAATAGTTTCCTGTATCTTGACTCTCTATGCGAGCACTAAACACACGTTCACTTCGGGCACGATCTACACACTCCAAAGGCTCAGAGACAACTGAGCCAGGTCTCGTAGCTTACGTGACATCCCCACTGCTGATCCCGCCCATAGAAACCATCCTCCACCCAATCCCATTGGCAGGAAAAAATTAGTCTCGATACTTATTGAACAAATTCTGTATCACTAAGCCAAACAGGCTATTTTCAGAATTTGTATCAGTTATGCTGCCATTATTTAATAATTATAATTATAAGTAATTAATTTTAAAAAATTCTGGTAATAAGAGTGAGATTCAAACCCTTAACTTATGCTTACTATGCAGTTGTATTGGATAGAAGTCTAAGTAGTGTAACAGGCAGAATGATAGCACAGTAAGCAGAAGTTGTAGTTTGAGTTCCACTCTGAGGTAATTATACATCTTCTGATATGAATGCTACCATTTTAAAATACCATAATTATGTTATTTATTATCTGATAAGTTTGACATACACCAATCAACCAATCAATGAGTAACTGAGTTTAATCTCCCATCCATATTCAAACATCTTTTCATCAGCTACCTCTAAATGCTGTCTGTGCAATAAATGAAAATGACAACTCCACAGCAGAGGAGTTTTGTGTTCTGCAGTTTTCAAAGTCAGAATCAAAAAACTTGTCACTGTGCAACGTGAGTATTCTGCAAGTGAATAGTGACTGCCGTGGGAGGAGGGCTAACAGATATACTGTAGCAAGCATAGGAGGAATTTGAGTATTAGTTGGATATGTGCCTTGTGACACATGCATGTGTTGAGAAATTGTAATGGGCAAGTGGAGTTTTTCCAATGTTTTAATATACCTTACAATGTTCTTGGCTAATAACATAATTACAGTAATTTAAAATGGTAGAATTCTTTTTGGAAGACCTTACATAGATTGGTTTTAAACATGTCTTTCCTAACAACTTATTCTGAAGATTTCTGTTAAATTCTGCATTTAAGTTTCTTGAATTGCTTTATTAAATAATTTTATCTGAACTGTTCTTGTATGATCTAAAATTTACAAAATAAAATTTAGTAGTGAAGTATCTATTATAAAGTAATAATTGTCAAAGGTAAATAATTAATTATAAACTAGGTAATAATAAAGATGATAATTTCTGAAATCTCAGAAATCAAACTGACAATATTTTCTTATCAGTTATAAACTGGAAATTTAAGTGCAAAAACATAATTTTGTTTAAAAAGTTCAGTCGTGTTTGAATATGAAAGAAAGCTTATATGCAGAATTTTAAGAAATGGCATATAAAATTACTTGCATTAATTACAATAAATCTATAAAAATCTTTTTTAAACAATATTTTTAATAAATATGCTTAAGCATTTTGCTATAACCTGGATTGCAAGAATTGCTAGATTACATTTTGTCACATTTTTTGCTCTGAATTTTGCTAAAGAAATAAAAGAAAAAACAAAGAAAGAACAAGATCTGCTTCACTTTAGCAATTAAAGAGTTCATTAACAAAAATATAGAATTTTGCTTTTGTGATATCATTGGAACTAAAAAACTAAAAGTTCAATATAAGTATGAAACCAGATTTATTAATTTCATTCAAAAGAGCCCCTTTCTGTTTTAATTTGTTTTGTTCCTAAATAATAAAATTATACTAAGGAGAAAAATGGCACAACGTGACTGAAATGGCTCTTATACCAATAAAAAAAAACCAATTGACAGCAGTTGGATGAGAAAATGTAATTGGAAGCATATTACAATACATATAATGGTAAATCCTTTGCACAGTTAATTAAATGAAGCCATGTTTGTTGTTGGAAGGTTTTGATGCTTGACCTCAAATGGAATCCTTAAAAGCTCCAGTTCATCAAATTTTTTTAAGGTAATCGGGAACTGGCAAGATATGATAAGAAGACAACACTTTCATGTCAGTGCTTTTCCTTAATTAATTCTACAACTTTCAGTAATGTTCTACATTCATAGCTGGTCTAGATTCAAAAAACTGTAGTTTGGACATTCCCATTCACCAATGGCCAAACATGGCATAATATACTTTGGATATTGATTACATTAGGAAGTTTGTTTTGTCAGTGGCAGGACATGTACAATGTTCATAATCTTTTCATTGCCATTAATTACCACCCAATGTGAAATATATTTAATTATGTGACATGCAGCTCACATTGTTTTTCACAGAGAATGTTTTTGCACAAGCTGTTTCAGCCATGTTTTTGCATTTCTTTTTGAGCTTCACTTGCATCTGGTTTAGTTTCTCTGGCCTTTCTTTTTACAGTAATGTAAGCCAAATGCTTTTTTACAGTATTTTTATCACGTCTAAACTTTCTTAATTCCAGAAGTGAATTTTCTATACAAGCTTAAAAGGTAGCATTAAATAGATCATCAGAAAGATTTCAAATCTTTAAAAAGAAATAATATATTTTTATGTTCTGTAAGGCATTAAAGAGCAGTAAAAATTATGAAAATGCTAAATAGAAGTCATTCTGTTGATAAGTCATCATGCTATGTTAACCAGACATTAAATTATATTTTTATAACTATTTTTTATAATAGTTTATACTAATGACTAGATAGTTGAGTGGTTAAGATGGTTTCCAAGATTGCTAAAATGCAAGATCTGCAATTTTACTTTAGAATGACCACCACTAAATTTTTAATTTAATAGAGAGGTTGAGGCGCACGTTTTAAACGTGTAAACGTGTACGTGTGACGTTCGACACCGCTTTCCCGTAAGCCTAAAAGTTTGACAATGGTGTTTGGATAGTCGGTGGAATCACGCTCGACATTTCAAACACCATCGTCAATCTTTTAGGCTTACGGGAAAGCGGTGTCGAACGTCACACGTACACGTTTACACGTTTAAAACGTGCGCCTCAACCTCTCTAATGTCTTTCTTACAAAAAAGAAAATGTAATTGGCTATAGTTACATATTAAATTAAGTTGTTCAAATGCTACAGCAGGAGCTTAAGACTGGAACAAATTTAGCTGAAATTACAGTTCATGCTGAGAAAACATCCTATTTTATCACTACTCATGTATTAAAAAACTATATGTATAAATTATTAGAGGAAAAAATTATAAATATAAATTATTGTATTCTTTTATATATTCTTTTATTGTATTTTTAACAGTGTCTGCCCTGTGGGCATTAAGAGGACCTTTTTTAGCAAGCCAATTATGTGGTGAGGGACAGGGTCTGACCTATCTATCTATTGTGGATAGACCACCACTCCAAAAAATATCCAGGGATTTTTTTGTCCCATCCGGATTCTGTCTAATAGGCTGTCATCTTAAACCATTCAGCTATCTGGCCATCAGTATAAACTATTATAAAAAATACTTATAAAAATATACTTTAATTCAGGGCTTCTTAAAGTTTTTTTATTCACAACTCTATTTATGATTGTGAATTTTCTCGCGACCAAAAAAATATAAAATAAAGATATATACAAATTTGCAAAAACAATAATGGTGTACTACTATAGTTCACTCTTGTGTTACAATAGAACAGAGACAACTGAATACACTGAAAAGTGACAACACTACACTAGTTCACACTACAATCAGTGTTGCTGAATCGTTGTCTTGCTGTACCAGAAGTGAAACAAAGTGCAACTCACAAAACCTATGACACAAAGTATGCCATTTTCAAACTCTCACAAATTATTTTCAATATTTTGCATTAAAATCTTGCGAACCCAAGATTTCGCTAAGTGACCCATAGTTTAAGAAGCCCTACTTTAATTGAATTAAATTACAACTTATTAAATACAAATTGGAAATTTATATCTAGAATAGTTTTTTAAAAGTGTGTAATTATAAAAATATATTGTGTATTAGAATTTCTCATATTTTGAAAAAATTAATGATGATCAACTTTTATGATGTCTTTTCCTTAGTTTCAAGGGAATCTTTGAAATATATTTTTATAAACAACCATTTGGTTATAAAAAAAACAAACAATTAGTATTTTATAGTGAAAAATTATGGCTTTTTACCATACTTTTATTATTGCTTATTGCTGTGCTGTTTTCACATGATAATTTTGATTCAGTTTATATTTAATGTAAAGAAGTCGAAACCTATGTTCACCAGTAAATAATTTATTGTAAAAATAAACATTTTCAATCACTTTCAGTAATCATAATGTTAATACATTTTTTAATTAAATTGGAAGGTGAGTTCAAGAAATATTCTAAACAATATACAGCATATACCACATTAACCTTTGTACAGAGAGTTAGTCAGATATGGTGCTATCAACGATGTAGTGGAGAATAAATGTGGGAATTTTTTAAAGAATTTTCTCCTGCGTTTTTCTCATTGTTGTTTTGTAAAAAACTTTTTAAACAGTTATGTCTAGTAAAGAAAAATCTTTTTTTATTTTCATGTCACATAATTCCTTTTTTATGTGAATTTTTTATTCACAGTAGTTTTTGGCGATATCCGCAAAATTTTTTTGCAGATTTAGACGTCGTTCTCCAGTGCCACGTGATTGCCCTTGACAGGTATATCCGTCGATCACTGCAGAGTGGTTAAAATCATATTTAAATCAATAAGGAGCAAAGAGAAGCTTTTTATTAAAATGATGTATAACCAATCTCATCAATACACACTGTAAAATATACGACTTACTTAGAACACTGCGTTTCAGAATTCATATGAAACAGATACATTCGAATAACATCAATTCTGCCCATTTTCTTTTATTCACCTGAAGAATAACTAAGTTCGAAATGTTAGTAAAGGTATTTTGAAATAAGCACTGTTTGGGTTTCAAGTCCAAAGTAAGTCATTGATGTATAACCATGGCAATGTCAAAATTATGTTGAATGTTAGCAAAAATAAATAATATATCTTTTTAATAAATAAATATCATAATATTTTATTTTAAGCTTAAGCAATATTAAGAATATGTAAATATAGTAAATAAGAAATGTAAATTTAAATGGATCTATAGGTTCCATTTTAATTTAAACTTTATTATTGTTAAAATTTGAATGTCAATTAATAATAATAACTACTTTGCTTGAGACAAAGTTCTTTAAAAAAAATTTAAGAACTTTCCAAAGAATTTTGGTTTGATAAAATCAATTTGAATTTGGTTTACACTCAAGGAATTTTACATCATTGTGTTTATATTATATTACTTACTTACAAAACAAGTAATTTAATATAGCACATATATTACACAATATTAAGTATTATATTAAAATGAAGATGTGGTAAAACAAACATTAGATATAAAATACAGAGAAAAATTAGATACAGTAGAGCGTCGATTATCCAAATCCCGATCAACTGAAATGTTGGTTAACTAAAAGCATTCCAGTCAGCCTGTGTCATGCTGAATCGAACGTTTTTGATACTAGATTAACTTCTAAAGTATAATTTTTTTTGTTTTTATATTTTTCAATATATTTATTTTGTTTGTACAAAATAAATAAATAATTTTTAACAATACAATAGCCATGATTATTATTATAAAAATTTTTGGTAGACTTAACATTGACAAAAATTCAATGCAAAGTGACATGCAACAGAGAAAAATTTAAACATAGGATATATTAATATACTATTATTGGGATATACTAATATACTATATTAATAATGTATTTTTTTGTACATAATCGGTTATCTGAAAAATCATTTTTCCAAACAATCCCAGTCCCCAATTGATTTGGATAATCGACGCTCTACTGTACTTAAAAACAGAAAAATTTAAATGTATTTACAAGCATATGTATAAGCTACTAATGAATATAATGATGACGCAATTAACTTGAAAGTGTAAAAGCATAATAAAAACATCTGGTAGTAATATTGTGCAATATTTGTTTACAGATTTATGAGTTCTACATGTGATAAGAGTTAATTTATATACATTAACAGATCTTCCACAGTTTAAATAGAAGAATATTATATTTATACACTAATAAGTTCAATATTAAGTAATGTATGTTGGATTAATGCATTTGTTAAAAAATATAAGTGAAAATTTATTCATTTTTCTATTTTAAGATTGTAAGAATATGGTAATTGGGAAATTTCTTTGATTATTTTTAATATTAACAGTCAAATATTGGAACATTTAAGAAGTGTAATATATTTGTAAATAAATTTAATTACTCTATCAATTATTTATTAGAATTTAAAAATATTAATAGAAACAATAATTCTTAAATTGTTAAATTATATAATAAGGAGAATTCTTCATATTTTATTTAAATTTCAGGTATACTAGATGCTGATGATGTTACCGTCGAGAATCCAGATGATGAAATTCTCACAGAACTAAAAAAATGCCAGGCAGAACTAAAGACTCTTAGCACATACAACCTGACTCAGATCAAAAGATTGCTTCGTTTAGCCAAAGAAGAAATGGCAAAACAGGAAATTCGGAAAAAGTTACAGGTGGCGGATAATGAGGTAACTATCGTAATTTATTATTGTAATTTTTGTCTTTGTTTTTCTTTTTTAATATTCAGATTTAGAGAATTTATTTTTATTTCCTAGGTGATGGAAGCTCACAGAAGAATCATGGCTTCGAAACAGAAAAAACGCAGTCCCACAAAAAAAGAAAAAGAATTAGCAATGAAGGCAATTAAGGAGAGAGAACAGATCTTAAAACAGCTTGATGGCATCGGACAGTTTGTATAAATATAATATAATAATCATACAGCAGTTTTGTATATAGATTCAGTTTTATTATTATATCCACTGGATGATATATTTTTTGCGTTCTAGTAAAAAAAAACCATCAATATTTATATTAGTAACTGATGCCTCCTTGTCCGACGGCATCCTTCGAAACTATTTTCGACAATCTGGCTGACTATACACGCCGTGAATGTTGTACATTGAATCTTTATTAATTTACACAGAAACATCCTTTAAATGTCATTCTGAATATTTTGTAATTTAAAGAAAAACTCACTATAAAGGATGTAATGTTTATTGTTCCCATTAAATGGGATATATCTTTTTTAGAAACGAATCATTTTTTTAATATCAACAAAATAAAAAAAATTTTTAAAGCCATTTTTCGAATATATTATTTTCTTGCCTCAAAGTGTCTCTTAAAAAGTTGTCTATCACAATAATTTATCTTATGTGCAAATACATTATTCCTATTTTTAACAACTGATACTAAAAGAACATTTGAAGTAATGTGAAATATCATTATTATGTCTGCCAGGTATCAAAAAAAAAAAAAAAAA
>NW_019385606.1:89396-179888 GCF_000671375.1 Centruroides sculpturatus
GGCCTGCACATGTTTTTATAGCGCCACCTGGATTTTCAGATGCAGCGCTAGGTTACAATTATATTGGCCCGCCTAAAGTTTTCTTCTTTTCCTTTGGCCCGCTCTTTAAAAAGTTTGCCCATCACTGCATTAGAACATTTAAAGTTAGTATCGCCTAGTAGTCATCCAAATTCTACTTTTTCCATTAGTATCAGTCCATTTAGTGATAAGTTGGAATTTCTTAATTAGAGTGGCATCAATATTTGCTTTTTCACATAACTTAATTTTTTTCACTTGTCCCTTGCCATCTTGAAAACTTTTCAAAATTTTCTGTTTTTTTATTATTGTGCACACTGTAGAAATTACTAAACCAAAGTCTCTGCATACATCTGCCTTTTTTCTTCTACTTTCAACTGCTTTAATTATTTCTACTTTGCAGTCTAATGTTAACGCTTTCCTTTTTAACCTAGCCATTTCACCTGATTTGTTGCTAAACTATTGTACAACATGAGAGTAAAGTTACAATTTATAACAGCTTCACAATTAACAACCATTCAGTATACCAATAACAAATTAGAACTCAGTCAGCAAGACGGATCCAACTCAAATTTCCCGCTTCCACATCAACCTTATATAGTCATCGACAGCTGTTGGCCAATCAATCAGCAGCTATGCTAGTCATAGCTCTATTCCAGGTCTGCCACATGGCATGATATTTCGCCAACCATCTCTTCCTTGAGACGCATGTGTCACCAATTCAAATTTAGCCAATCGTGATCTTCTGCTATCTTTCCTCAGTAATACCCGTTACCAGTTCAAATTGGCCAATCATGTCATTATACAATATCACCATAACAACGAGTAACTATGAAAACTAACCTGATCATCACGTTCTTTAAAGATGTGATGAACCTCACCCCACCAAAGTCAGATGGTGAGAGTACCACCCACAGTCGTTCTAGGAAGTGGACTCTGACACTAGAAACTAAACACGTAGTACATGTACTGTATTTTCTTTATTAAATAAAATTTGTAATCTAATTTTGTAAATCTGGGAGTGCTTTAAATATGATGTTAAAACAGGGTTTTATGTCGTTACAAGTGGGTTTTTTTTAACATTATCTAGTATAGTAAAATCATGATAAAAATAGATAAAAATTTGACATTATATTAGGGTTGTCATTACACCCGATGACGTTATAATTGGATTAAACTATACTTTGTTTTGCTATTGAAGCATATATGTTGCATTGTATTCTGAGTATTCCTTAGCAACTTAATGTGCTTTTTATCTATGGATAACACCTCCAGCTTTGTACTTGACCTTCAATACCCTTTAAAACCAACTGCACTTCTACCTGTTGGCAATTTGGCAAGTCCCATGTATGACATTTTACAAGCAATTCTATTACTTTCTTTGCAGCTTTGATCCATCTCTGTTGCTCATGAACAGGCAACTTATCTAAATCATGCCATGTTTCTGTTTCAGGAATTGGTGCAGTTTGAACAATTTATGATAAGTGTTTTGTGGAATATCTTTATTTTTCCTGGAAGATACTCAAATTGGAGTCCAATATATTGTCAGTAGTTGCAGCCAAAGTTCTTTTATCTTGGCTTTTCTTTTCTTCATTTATATCCTGTATCTTCAATTGCTCTTTCAAATCTGTATTTGTATAGCTTTCTTCAATAATAAGTCCTCAAGTCAAACTATTTCTGGAACAATTTCCATCTTCATTGTCAGAGAATTTTAATTTATAATGATACTCCTGCTCATTGACTTTCTTAGTTTCTGAAAACAAAATTCTGTAACCTTTCTATGTTTTGCTATATCAGCTTAAAATTCTTTTCTTGACATGAGCATCCCACTTTGTGTGTCTTTCTTTTGGAATGTGTGCATAGGCCTTAATTCCAAATGCTCTTAAATATTGCAGATTTAGCTTCTTTCACAGTTTATGGTGTTTTGCCAATGGTTCTACTAGGAAGACAATTTTGAATGTAGCACACTGTTGATATCACTTCTCCCCAATAAGTTTTAGGAAATTCAGCCATCATTGCAGTTTGAAGTTTTTATATTGTATTTTAGTATGTATGTTTTGAGACTTGCTAATTTTGATATCATTAATCAACTAATAACATTATCCATGATTACAATAGACAACTCTATTGTACTTACTTATCTGTGTCTTCAGAGTGCAAATATTTTAGGGTTTATTGGATAAATTGCAGATACAAGTTCTAGACCTTGACAGTTTAAAACTCATTAAAGTCACATATAACAAATTATCACATTGCAAGAATGACTTTTTATCTATAGATCTTGGTTTAGATGACAATTACAAACCAGTTTTTATACCAATTCCCTAGACTAGCTCAATTCATTAGCAAGACTAAGGTGTCTTCATGTTGGGAAGAGTAAGAATTATAAAGATATTTGACAAGCAAAAGCTAAGAACATTGGAAGTAATGAAGATCTATAATGCAAAAATTTGGGACAATTGCATTAATTATGAAGATAGTAAAACTCTATGGCTAGTTTGGCAGTCTCTACTCAACAACCCAAACTGCATAAGCAACTAACTAATTACAAAAGCGTATCTCTAAACCTTTTACTGGTGCGCGTATCATCTCACTCTATAACAGTTACAAACATTTTCAAACCGTTACGGTTCTTCTTCAGGTGATCCCCTAACGAAATGCAGTTCAACGATGTTACGAAATACGATCCGAAATGATGTCCCGACCCGATGACGTCACTACGGACTTGCGCGTTATGCATGGTGTGCTCTATTTTAGCGATTTATCTATTAGGGCCTGCCAGGCCGTCAATAGAGCGATTTTGTCCTTGTAGTTAATGCAATAACGTCCTTCACTCATGTTTATGCATATGTATATCGCCTCGCTCTATCGACGGCCTCTACCAACGAAATCGCTCTATCGAGGGCCTGGCAGGCCCTAATAGATAAATCGCTAAGATAGAGCACACCATGCATAACGCGCAAGTCCGTAGTGACGTCATCTGGTCAAGACATCATTTCGGATCGTATTTCGTAACATCGTTGAACTGCATTCCGTTAGGGAATCGTCACCTGAAGAAGAACCGTAACGGTTCGAAAATGTTTGTAACTGTTATAGAGTGAGATGATACGTGCACCGGTAAAAGGTTTAGAGATAAGAGTTGTGTTACATTACTACGGTGCTGATATTCCAACATTAGTTAAATATTTAAAATAACAGGCAATGAAAAATTCTGGATATTCTGAGCTATCAATGTAGTAAAGGCAAATTACATTCAACAATCAATTTTTACATCCAACAAAAATATTTAATATATTTTACTAAAAATATTTTTAAAAGTAGACAACAATGGAAGAAAATGCTATTAAAGAAACAAAGCATATTAACCTTATTATAATATTTATTTTAAAATTATAAGTGAACTTTGCTTTCTTTGTATTAAAATATAAAAATTGAATAATTGGATTTAAGAAAATTCCAAGAATTGATTCCCTTTTAAGCATTTAATGGAGTGTATAGAAGAAAAAAAGCTTTTTAAATTGATACAGCTGCTGATACAATTGTCTAAGCATCAAATATGATTACTTGGCAGACTAAAGTACTGTGTGTTAACGAAATTTAAGAATCTGCGCTTGACGTAATAACTGATACGTTGGTAGTGTCTGTTTTAATTATGTTTAAATCCTTTGCTAGATTTTGTTTCTATTTGTTACTAAGTTTTATTTAGATAATTGATTTTTGAAGGTATTTGAAAAATTGGGTCAGCATTTTAACAGAAAAGCTAAATGCCATTAAAGATCTTTAAAAATGTTAAACAGCATTAAAGTTTAAACTGCTACTGACTTTAGTAAGATTGTATTTGTTTAAATCTTAGTCGTTGTGTATGGATTTTGTTCAGTTATAATTACTTTCATAATTTAAACTGTTTATTCTTTAAGAGAAGAGCTTAATGCTGTTGTAAATGATTAACCATATGGTCAAAACATAGTTAAAATTATTTTTGCTGTGTGTGTCACTTGATACACAAATTCCTTCAATAATGTTGTCATTCATAGAGCAAGTTATATTTTTAAAAAAATTTTTGTCTGTAATATTTAACCTTGTTTATCAGTCACGTTGTATTCTACAATTAATAATTTTTAATCATATTAAAATTCAGCACATTTTAAAGGACGACATGACAGTTTATTACAAAGGAAGCGTTGATTTATGACTGCTTGTAAATTTACTCAAACCTTAATAAAAAAAATTGTTCCGCCTTCTTTTTAAAAAAAAAAAAAAAAAAAAAAAAAAAAATTTTTTTTTTTTTTTTTTCCCCTTAAATATTTTTTTTTTTTTTTTTTGTTTCTCTCCCTTTTTTCTTCTCACTCATTTGCCCTTAATGAGGAAACCGATCTAGGTCATACGATCATCCATATTAGCTTTTGANAGGAGAATTCTTCATATTTTATTTAAATTTCAGGTATACTAGATGCTGATGATGTTACCGTCGAGAATCCAGATGATGAAATTCTCACAGAACTAAAAAAATGCCAGGCAGAACTAAAGACTCTTAGCACATACAACCTGACTCAGATCAAAAGATTGCTTCGTTTAGCCAAAGAAGAAATGGCAAAACAGGAAATTCGGAAAAAGTTACAGGTGGCGGATAATGAGGTAACTATCGTAATTTATTATTGTAATTTTTGTCTTTGTTTTTCTTTTTTAATATTCAGATTTAGAGAATTTATTTTTATTTCCTAGGTGATGGAAGCTCACAGAAGAATCATGGCTTCGAAACAGAAAAAACGCAGTCCCACAAAAAAAGAAAAAGAATTAGCAATGAAGGCAATTAAGGAGAGAGAACAGATCTTAAAACAGCTTGATGGCATCGGACAGTTTGTATAAATATAATATAATAATCATACAGCAGTTTTGTATATAGATTCAGTTTTATTATTATATCCACTGGATGATATATTTTTTGCGTTCTAGTAAAAAAAAAACCATCAATATTTATATTAGTAACTGATGCCTCCTTGTCCGACGGCATCCTTCGAAACTATTTTCGACAATCTGGCTGACTATACACGCCGTGAATGTTGTACATTGAATCTTTATTAATTTACACAGAAACATCCTTTAAATGTCATTCTGAATATTTTGTAATTTAAAGAAAAACTCACTATAAAGGATGTAATGTTTATTGTTCCCATTAAATGGGATATATCTTTTTTAGAAACGAATCATTTTTTTAATATCAACAAAATAAAAAAAATTTTTAAAGCCATTTTTCGAATATATTATTTTCTTGCCTCAAAGTGTCTCTTAAAAAGTTGTCTATCACAATAATTTATCTTATGTGCAAATACATTATTCCTATTTTTAACAACTGATACTAAAAGAACATTTGAAGTAATGTGAAATATCATTATTATGTCTGCCAGGTATCAAAAAAAAAAAAAAAAAGAAAAATTACAATTCTGAATATAAAAGTCAACACTATTATTATTATTATTTGTTATATTATGAATTCTATTTTTATACATTTATAAATTTGTTGATAATCACTTGATGTTTATCTCATACAAATTTACTCTGACATCACTTAAAATGACAATTATTTGAAGTATTAACATATGTTGGGCTTTGCTAAACTTATGTTAATACTTGAGTTGCATACTGAATCTAAATCTTCTACATTAAATTTTGATTCTTAATGTATATTGAAAGTATAAATATCTAGTTTGTATATGTCCAGTTAATAATCCTATTAAAATTATCAAAAATTTAAGAAAAATGAAATATATAAATTCATAAATATCTAAATACAAAGTCTTACAAAAAGAATGTTATCATTTTAAATAATTTTAATTACATCAATTATTGTTTGAGAATGCTGTAATGTACAATACAGTACATTAAGACATTGGAAGGCTGTTGAGTTTCACGTGTGTCCATTACAGTTTCTTGATGTCATACAATACAAATCCAACTCATACTAACATTCTTGCTACATTTGCTGTTGCATATACTATGAGTTTTCATCTCTAAAATGTGAATGTCAAGTGCCGCTTATAAGATAGGGCGCTCGATGTTCACATTTTGGAGATGAAAACTTCAGCTGCAACCTCGCTATTATAGACGGAGTCAAGTATATCGGATGTAATTTAAGTTCTGCAAAAGTATACATCAATATACTTATATCATCATATATATTATCAGTATCATTTCTTTATCAAGAATTAAATATTAACTTGCTATGTTAATATGATTAATATAAGTATATATTTTAATATCTTATCATTTACACCCAAGTTTTCCTAACCTGTTATGCAATTACAGCTGTGATTTTGATTTATAAAACTCCAAAAATTATCAAAACTTGATGATAAGTTTAACTAAACAGAATAAACATGGCAGTAAAATGCCACAATTGTTTCTTTTTTCAGATATATAGTTTTTCTATGAAATATTTAGATAGAGGGGCCCAGCAAGGTCATTCGAATGGGACCCTAGATTAGTATAGAGTGACTCCATAATTTAGAATACTTTGTGTAAAGAAATATGTTATAAAGTGATATAAATTATGGGGTTTTGGAGAGGAATGAGGATATATTATTAGCTCAAGACCTATTGTGTCTCCCTCACCTCTGATTTTGAATAAAACAACAAACATTCTCAACCATTCCAATAATTGAAATCAGCTTAACTAAATACACATTAATGTAATTAAGTACAATTTCTAGTTAGATTTTTCAGAAATTCATATGAAAAAAGCACTTTTATCTATATTTTATTGCACATATATTTCCAGAATTAACAATTATTCATTTTATCTATAATTAAAATCATAGTTTAATGATAATTAAAATTCTCAACATATCAATGATAGAAGAGGAGAATTATAATGTAATCATATAAAGTGAAGCATGATATCATCTAGATCAGTATGTTCCTCCGTTTAAAAAAAAAAGTAATGATAAGTTATCTGATCAAGGTCAATTAGTTTATCATTTATCAAGTTTATTTTATAGTTTTAATAACGTAAAAAATTTAAAAAAATTTGTGAATTATACATTACTTATTAGGTTAAAAGAAAAGGGAAATTATCAGCTAAATTAAATAAAAAAAGTAAAAGACAAGTGCTGCCATCTTTTGGCGCAAATAATTAAAACTCCTCGAAAATTGTTTAATTGAAGCGGAAAATTTTAATGAATTCATCACCGTGCTGACGTCACAGCTGCGTTTTTTTCACACACCAACCGAAACGTACGACAATAAACGGCAAATATTTAAAAGAAGAATTAATAAAATCCAGTTTCATCTTCAGGCTTTGCAACTGTGAACGGTTGTTATTTATCGTAACGACCACCTGATGACAATAATCATTAAAAATAAAGAAAAACGGAGAGGGGGAGAAAATAAATAAATAATGATTCACCTAGTTTACTCATCGGATCACGTGGTACGAACGGAACTGCCGACGTCATTAGCGTAACCACTGCGCAGGCTCGTCTTATAAAGGAAAGAGGCACGTGGCTGTCAGCCAGATTAACAGCGCTTGTCACGTGACGTGGAGGTTGGAAAAGAAAAGCGCGCTTCAGTTTGGTGTGGTAAAATACGTTAAAGAAAATGGCAAACGTGATCAGGAGGAGTCTACTGTTAACGGACGAGCAACGAGAGGAATTGGCAGATAATTTTAACACGGTAAGTTATTGTTATCTTGTGTTTATACGTCGAAGAATGCAGTCAGTAGGAGTGTAAGGTGGTTGGTCTGGTTACGTGTAGACGATAGACCGCCATGATTTTAATGATAGCGAATCTTTACAGTGTCATGTTTTAATGTATTAATATCCTCCGAATATTCCCTTATCGTCGAGAAAATTCGTTAAATTGCGCGCATTCCTGCCCGGTTACGGGATATTCTTTCGGTAACGTCTACGTTTTATCCCCGTGATGTACGCGCGTGGGGATATGTTTGGGGTAAAATTTGCATAAATTCGAACTATTTATGCAACGATTTTTTCCCCGTTATTTCTGGTTCGATATTATTGTTTGTTTACCTTGTATCGTAACCGGGCCCCGTTGCTTATAACGGAGACCTGATTAAAGGAAAGGAAGAGGCAGAGAGAGGGAAGGAAAAAAAACGCTAGTGACGCAACCTGCTTCTTCATTCAGCAGCCCTGAGGGGGTTGCCGACACCAGTGATGAGTCACGTGCCAAGGGTACGGCCGGAAGTTGGGTCACGTGGTCACTTTTCTTTCCTCCGAGAGGGGAAGGGATCGACGTGAGACGCGTCTCCCTCCAGCCTTCTCACAATGGAGAATGGTCAAGTGTCGGGTCGATAACTTGCTGTATAAAATATTAAAATATAATAATAGAAGGAATATATATATATATATATATATATATATTTATTTTACAGTTAGTCATACACCAGAGTTTTGTAGTGTTTTTGTTTTGCTTTTATTTTGTAATATAGCGTAATAATGAGAAACAAAATCGTTTATCTAACGTAGTTTATAAAAGTTTATTTCCCTCCGATCGTGTTTTTAAGGGAATTTTACCGTAATCTTATATCATCGTTATAATGTACGAAGTTTATAACAAAGTAAAAGTAGCAAAGTTAAACTTTATTTCCGGCAAAAATGAATATTATACGAATGTTAAGCAATGCAATAAATTTTTCTCTCTTAATAGCAGAAGGAAAATTAAAAAAAATTCCGCGTTCTAATTTTTCCCTAAAATATATTATGTCAAGGCTAGATTATGTTACTTTACAATATATCTTTTCTAAAATTACAAACAAGATTCTTGTGAAATATATATTTTTAACGATTTGCTATTTCTTCATTGTTTTTCCTTGTTTAAAAATATTAATAATAAAATAAAAGTCATCTCTCGTAATGAATTGTTTTTTTGCAACTCTCCCCCTTTTTACTTTCGTCAATAACGCGTCGAATTCGGGGATTCCCCCCATTTAGCTTGATTTTAGGGATAATTTTGCGTAATATTTTGTTGATAGGGTTTTATTTTAAGAAGAAAAATTAATTTTCAGGGAGAAATGTACCCATCATAGTGACGTCACCGCTCGATGGGTGACTAATCAAGGTAGAGAAGGAGATGAATCATTCGAGGTCAGATTTGTATATATAAAGTCCAAGTTGGCTAATTTTCGAGGAAATGAGACGTCGTTTCCCCTTAGGTTTATCCTCACGGAAGAATGAGGAAAAGAACTCACCTGGGAGACGGGAAACCAAGTCGAACGGGGATAAAAATAGGGATAATCGCGGATCAATCTTGTCGTCTGCTATTATGACGACGTAGAACAGGACCGAATTATACGGCTTATTTTTGTGATAAAAATGGGATCTTTATAACATCCGGTTCGCTTCTTTGTCTGGATTTTTTTTAAGGAAGGAAATTTACCAGACACAATCGTAGACTTCTCGATGATGATTCTTCTCTCCGGAGATATTTAAATTGATTCTTCTCGATTTTTAAAATTTAAACGAACCAATCGATGATCATTACGATTTATTTCGACGAGTTGATTCGCTCGATTTCATTTTTAAAATTCAAAAGAAAGGAACGAATAAGATCGTTTAAAACAATTTATTTTTGTACATTTTCTTTCTGTGTTTTATAATAAGCCAGTTAATTGATTATGAAATTTCTTTTAGTTGAAATGTTTCATTTCAACTTACTAAACGAATTTATTCGATTTTTATTTATAGAAACTTAATCGCCCGTTTATTAATTCGATAATTTTACCAGAAATCGTTAGTTAAAAAAAATAATTAGAGATCAGCAATGCATTTTTAATTCGATTTAAATGCCGCTCACGTGGTACGCTGCGCAATTTTAATCTCCTCTTGCCACCTGCGCGATTCGTTACGGGGCTATAAATGGCAATTTTTTAGGCGCTGAGCGATTCGAAAGCGAATTATGACGAATCGGCCATTAACTTATAGATTAAATACGAAATCCCGGCTTTAATGATCACCTTAGGAGTTAGGGGAAAAGGCAATACTTGGATTCGTACAGGTCCAGGTATGCCAGGTATGTATAGGTAGGTAGACAGACGTCGACCTTGACTCTCAGACAACTTAATTTGCGATTAATCTGTACCCAGACGCCAGACTTATCGGAAGAGTTACGAAGTATTTATCAAGAAGAGAGAATGGTCAATATCCGTTTTCTCCTCGAAATCCATAAAAGAAACGGGATTTTTCCCGAAGAAACATCCCGTTTTATGGCTACTAAATCGTGCCGAGATAAGCTGCATTTTTTTTTTCTTTTTTTTGCTTTGTCAACCAACAATAACAGATCCATAAATTTATTTAGGAAGTGTTGCCTCATTTCTGTCTTCCGCACCAGAAATTATAAATTTATTGCCCCCGGGTTGGCATTGTTTGCTAGCCAACGCTTTTCCATGCCTTTTTCGCATTTCTCCTTGTCGAAGGCTGCGCTCCAATTGAGCGAAACAGTCAAAATAGTTGCTAGATACTTAGTTCCACTCCAGACTTCGATACTCTTCGATAATCGCCAGGTTTTTTTTTTTTTTGTTTCTCTCCCTTTTTTCTTCTCACTCATTTGCCCTTAATGAGGAAACCGATCTAGGTCATACGATCATCCATATTAGCTTTTGATTTTTACTAGAAATCTCTTCCTTCTCGCTTCGAAATCGAATTTCTGGAATTCTCCAACCAGCCATTAAATCGGAAACCAGAAATCTTATTCCTGCAGTTGTGTAATTAGTTGTCGGCTTCACAGAGCTGTCGGCAGTTTGAAAAATGTTGTTATTAATCTCGCTAAAAGCAGGTGTCTTTGTTTAATAATTATTTATTTTCGTTTTTTTTAATATCCAGTCAACCGTTTGAATGATTGCCTGATAAGAGTTATGTTGCAGCTGTTAGACTGTTCGAATCGTTTTAAAGTTTGGAGAAGAGATACAGGAGACTTTGGGATATACTGGTTTGCCACCATTTTTAAAATTCTTCCCCGACCTTCGCTACAAGCGATTCCTTTATTTTGGTTTATTTACGCTCTGGTCAGTTTTTTATGGCGTACGCGTTTTGCTTACAACAGTTTCCATCTGCCTGGTGACGAGTAGTGGACGTCGACCCGCGCTAAAAATAGGGAAAGGTAATTTCGAGAACATTAATCCAGGTTATTCCCCAGAGTCAAGTGGTCACGGTCCTGAGGTTAAGTAACTCTCAATCGCGTAACGCGCTGTCACTAACAGTAACGGTGTTTTTGTTTCGTTTTTCTTGAAATCTCGATCTCCTATTTATCGAAAGGCGTGACTAATCGGATTGTTTCACGCGAAAACGACAGTCAGATCCAGGCAAATGGAACCCGATTCTTCAGGATCGGAAGTCGACATTGGTTGTAAGAAAATTTTTCTCTACGCTAGGGAAATTTTATCATTTATCTCCATAACGGAGAGAAATAGTTATTCGGAGAATCGTAATTTATAGATGTTTTTATCTCGAAATGGCGGAATTTAATAGCTGATGTACGAATATTTGCAAAAAAAAAAAAAAAAAAATTATCGCATATTTCTTAAGTGAGGGTCAAGAGTTATGGCAAAGTAGTTCGATTGATACGAATCTATTGACGTACTTTATCACTCCGGATATACGACAAGGGGAAAATAAAAATAGTTTCAGAGTTTCGTCAGCTTGATGGAGGGCAAAATTGCGATAGAATTTTTAAAAGCGGTGACATAACGGTGAATCGGTGAAGTAGATTCGACCGTTACTTGCCATATATGGCAAAACCGGAGAGACCACTTACTGTTTTTTAACCGGGATAAGAAAATACACAGACGGGCGGGGAAATTTTTTAAAACATTCTTCACGGTTTCGGATCTAATTCGATAATTATGCCATATTAGCATCCATTGGAGTGGTTTTTTTCTGGCTTATCGATGCACACTTACGCGATAGATCCGGTTTGGGATATCCTGTTGATCTATGTGGAAAATAGCTAAAATCGAAATTATTACTATTGCCTAACAAGGAAATATTTTCCTTTTTTGTTTCTCGATAATTCCTCATTAATTTCCTCTCTCAGTAGGTAGAGGGCGTTTACATCCTTGTCGTTTTTGCAGGAAATGCTTCATTAAACGTCAGTTCCTGTAGGGGGACTGACTTAAGTATTGCCAGATCATTAAAAACCAATTTAAAAATTTAGTGTCAGTAACACCTTATACACAATCTCCACACTTTACTTGACCTTCTTTGGACACTCTTAAAGCTTTCAATCTCTAATAATAAACAAAATTATAGTATTCTTGGGGGAATGTATGCATGCTACATACTACTATTGCTTGCTTTGCAGTGATTTAAATAAATTATAAATTCAGAGGAGAAACATATTTTTATAATTCTAATAAATACAATTTACATTTAGCTCCCATAATTGATAAAATTAACAGAGACTGATCTTTTTATAAATAAAAGTTGTTTCTTGTTGATGTTTAAGTGTGTTTATACTTCAATCAAGTGATGACTTTTTGAACAGAGTCCATTATCTATTTTCATTTCTTTGCTGCATAAGACTATTAAGAGCCAGTTTTGATTTGGTAGATGTACAGCATGGAGTATGGGTTTTAACTCAAGCTGACATGCATTGCTCACCATGAATGTGATTGTGTATTATTTATCTTCAGACTTTGTAATATTCTACTTTACTTTGTATGCTGTAAATGTTTCAAGCTTCCAGATCATTTGATTGATACACACTATGAAACTAGATATTTATGTGTTTGTGCAGTTTTTATAAATAGTTTATGCATTTCTTCATATTACAGATATTTTATTATATTAAACTTTCTTAATGTATATGCATTATATAGATGGAATCTTTATATTACTAGATTATTTTAACAGTTTAATTTCTTATCTAGCCCCCTTTTTTTATTTTTAATTCTTTTCATCCAAGGATGCAAAGAGGGAGAGCTTTTTTTCTTATTGTTGGTTTGGTAAGGCTCACAATGAGGGATACTGGCCGAAAAGGAAACGAGTCTGGGATGGATGTCATGAAATTGCATGGATTTGATCCCAGATCTGCAGGGTAGTAGGCTGATACCTTAATTGCCTTGTCCATCCATTAGTCCATCTGATCATTTGTGCTATTGAGCAAGCAGTTTGGTAACAAAAATCTGCAATAATAGTTTTAAGTGACAATTACCAATAATAAATATTGTGAAACAATGAGGGTAGGTTTTTTGTAATAATTAACATAAACATTAAATAGTAAATGGTTAACAAATAAATTGAGATTATCCCGTAATCTACACCATACTATTTAAGTTTAATTAAAATGCCTCAATGTCCTTTTTTTTTCTTACTAAAATGTAAATTTTCGACTATAAATTCGTATCTTCTATTATCAGGACTTATTATACTGTTAAACTTTGTAGCATTATCTGTAAAGCCAGTAATAAGTCCTGATAATAGAAGATACGAATTTATAGTTGAAAATTTACATTTTAGTAACATACTATTTAAGTGTTTATATTAATTTTTATATTGAGCATGTTTAGAAATTATTATATTTTATTGTGAGTAACTATTCAAATTCTAAATATTCTACCTGTTTATAAAGATAGGCTATTTAGAGTTAAGATCACAAAGGACTTGATCATAATTTACCTTTTTGAAGTTGAATAAATTTTTGCAACCCACTCTCCTTCAAACAGGTTGTTGATCTCTATCTACAAATTTATATGTAAAGTTTGGAAACCCCCTTGTGGTGTTTTGTGATAATAACAGAACAGTTTTGACAGCACAAAAGACAACTCGTTTTACAGAAACAGCAGGCAGTGTTTGTAGGTGCATATATTTCTGAATACAATAATATAATAAATGTTGTAATATTCTAACAAACATTAATTGAATTCAAAGGTTATTTTACATGTATTTCATATTAAATCATAGTTTTAGTCATTCAAAAGCAATCTTCAATGTCTTCAGACTTCTTTTGTAATTTATAGACTGGTTTTAGAATCTGTTGGTTGATTTGTAATGGGTGTGTTGAATTTATACTTATGCATTATTTTAATTTTTATAATTATTGAGAAATGATTAAGTAACTGAATGATAGCCAATAATACATATATATTGGAATGGCTAGATTGCTCAAATAGTAAAGCCAGCTACTCTGAGGAACTTGATTTCAGTCTGGATCAGAGCCTAAAAACTTTATGTTAGTTATATTAAGATATGTCCTTTGTAATTCTTTTTTCAGTCTAGCTGGTGAGTGTGACAAAGGGTCTTTGTAGTGTCTGAAGAGTAAGAAAGAGTAAAGTGGATATGTTATTAGGATCATAAAATTTTCAATATGTTTAATTTACTAATATAAATACCGGTACAAAAAATCTTAAGAATATTCTCATTAATAAAACATTTATGCTGAGTTTACAGTCTTTACTGAATTGCTCCACAATTTATGTGACTTTTCTAATGATTTAATTTTTTTAAACTTAGTTTTCAATAACCTCATTAAAGCTGACAAATGCTTAAAAAAAATTTTAGATAAGCAGCGAGCGAGTGCTTAAGTGAATCGCATACCAATAACATTTTTCTTTTTAAAAAAATTTTATATTAACAAGTATCAAATTACAGTAGCTCTTATCTGTATGTCAAGTAACTTTGTTATTTATTTAATCGTGACAAGTTTTGTCTAAATTTGCATTTGAAATGTTTGCATTCTTACAAGGAGATTGTCTAAATTTTATTCAAAAATTTTTATTTTACAATTTTCTCTTAAAGTAGAACAATGTTTGTTATTTTTTGAGAGTTTGTTTATCGATAATGATTTTAGGCAATTTTGTAAAATATGGATTGATTAATTAATTAAAGAAATTGATTTTTACAATGAATTAGACCAGTGGTTCTCAGCCTTTCTGAGGCCATGGAACACCGTTCATGTATCTTTTATTATGTGGAGCATTAGCATCAATATATTTAAAAATTGATAAGCAATTATATGTTTGATCAATACAAAACCTTCCTCACTTATTTCTAGCCATTTATACACGAGTACGAACGAGTAAACGGCTAGAAATAAGTGAGGAAGGTTTTGTATTGATCATCTTAAAATAGTTCTAGCTACAAATGCATAGAAATTATATGTTTACTCTTCTCATGTAACAATAAAGCAATAAACTAATAAATGTTGTTGTATTGAATAGAACAGTAAACATGGAATTGTCTATGAATAAAATATGTTGAAGTACACTGGAATAAATTTTCAATAAAGATTTTAAAAAATTTTTTTCTCCATGGAACATTGGGCAAGTTTGCTGAATACCATATTCCATGGAACATGGACAGATCTTAAGATCATTTTGATTTAATAGATTAAAATTGCTCTCATTAATTAAACTAGATTTCGATTTGCAACTTTGCCATGAGATATTAATTTAAAAATTTTAGTTAATTTATTAGAATTTTATTTTGCTTTTTCTTTTCTCTTCAGAAATATGTTATTTTACACAGGAATTAAGTTGCCTCAAACAAGTACATAAACTTTGCATTCAGCTAGTTAGTTTGCATCAATAACAGGAACTTAGCATTTTTTAAAAATTTTTTGATACATGCAATTTATTAAAATTAAAGCAGAACATAATCTCTCATGTGAGTCATTATCTGAATATATGTGTGCAGGATATTATTTGGCCTTGGATATAATCAAAATACATAAATATCAACACTTGCGTGTGTATAATGCTTAGCTGTCAGAATTATTTATGGAAACTCCAATCTTAAATATTTAACACAACTCGTATCTCTAAACCTTTTAGGATCTGTTAGGGACTCTAAACCGTTAGGGTATCGTCACCTGAAGAAGAACCGTAACGGTTCGAAAATGTTTGTAACTGTTATAGAGTGAGATGATACGTGCACCGGTAAAAGGTTTAGAGATAAGAGTTGTGTTACATTACTACGGTGCTGATATTCCAACATTAGTTAAATATTTAAAATAACAGGCAATGAAAAATTCTGGATATTCTGAGCTATCAATGTAGTAAAGGCAAATTACATTCAACAATCAATTTTTACATCCAACAAAAATATTTAATATATTTTACTAAAAATATTTTTAAAAGTAGACAACAATGGAAGAAAATGCTATTAAAGAAACAAAGCATATTAACCTTATTATAATATTTATTTTAAAATTATAAGTGAACTTTGCTTTCTTTGTATTAAAATATAAAAATTGAATAATTGGATTTAAGAAAATTCCAAGAATTGATTCCCTTTTAAGCATTTAATGGAGTGTATAGAAGAAAAAAAGCTTTTTAAATTGATACAGCTGCTGATACAATTGCCTAAGCATCAAATATGATTACTTGGCAGACTAAAGTACTGTGTGTTAACGAAATTTAAGAATCTGCGCTTGACGTAATAACTGATACGTTGGTAGTGTCTGTTTTAATTATGTTTAAATCCTTTGCTAGATTTTGTTTCTATTTGTTACTAAGTTTTATTTAGATAATTGATTTTTGAAGGTATTTGAAAAATTGGGTCAGCATTTTAACAGAAAAGCTAAATGCCATTAAAGATCTTTAAAAATGTTAAACAGCATTAAAGTTTAAACTGCTACTGACTTTAGTAAGATTGTATTTGTTTAAATCTTAGTCGTTGTGTATGGATTTTGTTCAGTTATAATTACTTTCATAATTTAAACTGTTTATTCTTTAAGAGAAGAGCTTAATGCTGTTGTAAATGATTAACCATATGGTCAAAACATAGTTAAAATTATTTTTGCTGTGTGTGTCACTTGATACACAAATTCCTTCAATAATGTTGTCATTCATAGAGCAAGTTATATTTTTAAAAAAATTTTTGTCTGTAATATTTAACCTTGTTTATCAGTCACGTTGTATTCTACAATTAATAATTTTTAATCATATTAAAATTCAGCACATTTTAAAGGACGACATGACAGTTTATTACAAAGGAAGCGTTGATTTATGACTGCTTGTAAATTTACTCAAACCTTAATAAAAAAAATTCTCCAACTTCTTTATCAAAATAATTATATAAAATACATTAAGATAAGTTTTATGAACAGATGCGTTTGTTTTTCCACTCTTAATAAGCACGTTATTTAGAGTAATAGATGATATTATGCATTATATATGATACTTTAAGGTGATTATTTAATGATATAATTTTTTAAATGAGATACTCTAATCTTTAATTTAGTTTAATTAAACATTTTGCCCCATATTCATGTAGCCACTATTATTTTACTTTAAGCAAAGACTTTCATTAAGCTTTGTAAATGTGAAAATTTGTGTATATGAATTAAAATCTGAACAACTGACTTGCATATGAAACATCCAACATACGAGGTCTGTCCCAAAAGTAAGTATACTGATTTTTTATTTCAAAATATAGAAGAGTTAAATCAAATTACAAATGATCTCCTTCAAAATACAACCCGTGCAAAGTCACACAGTAGTTCCAAGTTTTTTCAATCGGTTTTAGCAGTACTTGAAGTCGTTTTCTGTAAGGGTGTTTAGTTCATCAGTTCAACTTTTTTGATGTTTTCCACTATCCCGAAATGATGACCTTTTAACGTGGATTTTATCTTAGGGTATAGGTAGAAGTTGCATGGAACAAGGTTCATACTGTAGAGGTTGTGGGCCAGTGGGGATTTTTTCTAGGCCAAAAAACTCTTGAATTGATAGTGCTGTGCAAACAGGTGCATTATCATGGTGCAGTATCCAATCTTCTGCAATGTCCCTGCAGACTTGCTTAACCCATTTTCAAAGTCATTACAAAACATCTTTGTAGAAGACCTGATTAACTGTCTGTCCTGAAGATAAAAATTCTTTCTGTGCAATTCCACAGCTATAAAAAAAATGATAAGCATCATCTTTACCTTGGATCTTTGTGCCATCTAAACACCATGTTTCTCAATAAGATGGCATCTCCATAGGCTTTGGTAAAACTGTCAAATGTCTTGGTTGCAGATTTCTTGAATTTCACACAAAACTTGATAGCGTAATGTTGTTTGAGATTTTTCTCCGTTTCAAATGTAACGATGTGTTAATACATTATCTTACAGAAACTGAGATTGTGTACGTTTGTCTTAACCAATAAACTTGAAACAGGTTTAGATATGCTACTAAGATCAACGTAAAAATACCAATTAATGATGTGTTAAGCTGCACAGTCATTAAATAAAAAATCAGTATACTTACTTTTGGGACAGACCAAGTATATGTAAGAAACCTGTACTTTTTAGGGTTTTTGATTTAAAAATAAGGAACAGTAAGGTTAATCTGGTGATAGTTTGCATATCTATTTTTGATTCTATATGGGAAAAAATTAATGAGAAAAATGGCAAGATTTCCTAATTTACTATCATAATTACTATACTATTGAAAAATTGCTTATGTAACAAAATGATTACATTAATTTTTTTCCAATGAAAAACAATAGATCTTTATATGGAAGTAAAAATTTTACAAAGGCAACTAATATTAGAAATTAATAAAACTTAGCGGTGACTAAGAAGAGATGTCAGGAAATTGGAATCGCCTTTTGAACTTTATTACTCATAAATAGAAAGTGAGATCATCGATGAGTTATAGTATGATAATTTTATAAAATAATTGCAAAAATTCCGTTTTTAGTTATGTAACTTTACTGTAAAAGATATAGTTCAAATAATTGTGTCAAATAAGGAATATGGTTTTGTCTTTAAATTGCTATCAAATAGTTGTTTATCAAACTTACTTTCCTATTCATGTAATGCTTCACTAAGCTAGCACATGTATGAATTTTATTACTTTTTACTGGCAGCTGGCTAGTCGGAAATGTATTAAAATGATTGAAATGTGAAAGAGGATGTTGCTATTCTGTTCAAAAGAGCAAAAGGAAATGTTAAATAAAATTTATGGATTATTTTAACAGTTTTAGTACTATTTTCTAGTAGCATAATTAATTTAATACTTGTTTTTTTTTTCTGTTTTACTGATTATATTCTAATCTTTACTTTGCATGCAATTACCTTAGTGATTAGAAATTCATATTGTTTGGATGATTATCAGATTATTATTTTCCTTTTGCAAGTCATAAGGTGTTTGGCAAGTCTCATTGCTTTATGCCGTCTGTGGCACATTTTTTTTAAACTTCCTGTTGTTTTGCCAGTAATGCAAATGTATCAACAAAGTCAGAATAAATTGAATTTGCATACATGTTTGTTTCCCGAGGGTAATTGTTTTTATGTAATGCACCTACTTGTTTGATAGTGACAATATGTACAGTACATCTGTTCTATAATTACGACGGAAATTGAAGGAGAAAAAGTTGTACTAGGTACACTATTGATAATTCTAAATGATATTAATAAAACAGTATCTAATAGATACCAAGGCTTAAAAAAATGAAGGAATTTGAGTTTTTTGCATTCAAATTAGCCTTATTTAGGACAATGTCATGTTGTTTATAATGAATGTTTTTATTACAGCTTGATAAAGATGGAAATGGATTTTTGGACATGAGCGAACTCAAGCAGGCTCTGGAGATAGTAGGCTTCAAGATCCCACAATGGAAAGTTCGACAGATGATTGATGACCTTGAAAGAGGACAAGTGGGGGATAAAAAAGGAAGGTTATCCTTTGAAGAATTTCAACAGGTAATTATATTTTCACATTATAATGATGTTTTTCAAGATTATTACTACTTTAATGTCAGTTTAATTTTATTATTATTATTATTATTTGGGGTTAGGCACAAATGTCTTAATGTTTAGTTAGTCTACAGGGTGGTTCGTAACAGAAAAGTACCTTGTCAGAAATGCACATTATGTGTCTTATACTGTAAGTGGGTAATCTGGAACTTACGCAAGTAGTTGTGTTGGAAACCTGATAAGTTTGGAATGTGCAAAGAAAATGTACTTGCATTCTTTTATATTATGTTAATTCAAAGTAAGTTTTGAAGCTTACCGTTTGAGCAGTTGTCATGGAATAAGTATATTTTATGTTTAAAATGTTAATTTTAATGTCGTAGAGCTATAAAATACTAATCAAAAGTCTGTTTGTTTTTTCTTCTAAACACAAACTACCAGACATTGAAATCAAAGCCATTTTTTTTATGTCATACATAAAGATAACCTCATTTAACTCTGCAATTGATCAAGGTTAATTGTGCGTTATTTTTAGGAAACTTTAAGGTAAATTAAAGAAAAATCACACTTGTTTTCTTTAGACAATTAATTATATTTTAATAAGGGGAGGAAAATTATTAAAATGTAAATTTTCCTTGTAGTTAGCCTTCAGATATATTTGCCTGTTATATGCTTAGATATTTATAAAATTTCACATAAATATTTTAACTAGATTTATTTCAATATAAATTAATATGGAAATCTAATGTATCTTGTAATAAGTTCGTGCTTCATGTAACAGCATAAGGAGGTCACCGGTAAACAAATGCAGCAGGTGTATAAAATAATGTCATTTTTATCATTGTAGAGTTGCATTAATATTACACTAATATTACATTAATATATTTTGAATGAGACATTAAATGTTCCACTCTAATTTACTTATTATTTTTTTCTGTTTGTAAACTTGAATGGTGTGTTATTTTAATGGTTCACTCTGGAAATAAGAATTTGAATAAATTAATCTAGATACAAAAAATGCTTTGATTGTCTTTAATGTGCTGTGTACAAAAAGTAGGAAGAGATTAAATAAAATTAAATATATACCAGCCACAGAAAATTTTTACTGTAAAGAACCTTCATTTATGGATTCTATGAGATTTTATAAGAGTAAATGCACTAAAATATCTCAGCAAGTATTTAGATTACTGCAAATTTGTATGCAAGAAACTCTGCTTAGAGAATTTAGTATAATTGATATATATATATTCTTTTCAAAGGCTTTTGAAGTCATCCAGTTGTACTAATTTGTGTGAAAAAGATTAAAGGATTTATTTTTTTTAAAGAATATGTCCTTTAATCTTTGTCCTACAAACTGGATTTTGTCTTCTTTTTAATGTTTATATCCTAGATCTTAAGTATAGAAATATTAGATCTTTGGCATAATTAAAATAAATGACTTTACCTTTTTACAATTTCTGTATTCAATTGTTTTTCTCTAGTGAGAACTTTTGTAAGAATTAATTATTTTTGTAGTTGTTTGTGTGCTTTACAACAGTATTTTTTAAATTAAATTAGTAATTAATCTTTACATGAAGTTAACAAAGAAAGAACTGTACACAAATTATAGTACACAAGTTATAGTTAAACATTCAGGTTTTGATTATTAAAAAAATATCAATCTATCTTGCATGTGGAATTTGTATTAATAGTGTCTTATGCTTAAATTTTGACATGTTGAAAATTGTTTTAATAGGTTTGTATGGATATAAAGTCCAGAGATGTTGCCAATACTTTTAAATCGATGGTAACAAAGAGAGAAAATGTCGAAACACTTGGTGGTATGTCGGAAGCATCCAGCGAAGGAACTACACATTCTGTCAGACACGAAGAACAAGTTGCCTTCTCCGATTGGATAAATAGGTATTGAATTGAATAGTTGCTGAGTTTATTGTACTCAATCTTTTCTCCTTTTATATAACACGATAGTTTCCTTTCAACTTAATAAAAGCTATTTTTGTGTCATTATGAATAGCTTTCGTAACTGCAAATTTTTTTTCCCTCCATTCATCTTTGAATGAATTAAAATGCTTTTAGTTTGGAATTTCTTTGCTTATTCAACATTTAATAAAGTGTGTTGTGAGTGTTTTGATGTGTTTTTTAATGAAAATTTAATATTAAAATATTTCTAGTTTTATAAATTAAAGATTTTATTAAAGAAATATTTTAAATTTTTATTAGTAACTTAAAAAACGACCAAGATTTGAAGCATCTCCTGCCCATTGACATCGAAGGTAAATTACTCTACGACAAAGTAAAAGATGGAATTTTACTATGGTATGTAGGATAATTAATTTTTATTATATTGTTCTAAATTGGTTAGTTTAATTAACCTCTTTAACCAGAAAGTAAAAAGTGAACGACCTTTAAACTGCTTAATTAATTAGTTTACGGCCTATATATCTGCACGTGTAAATTTAACTCTTGTTTATATATATCCTTTAATTAATTTTTTTTATTGAGGTAAATGCGATGACAAAATTAAATCTGTATGCTTAAAAACTTTTCGTTTCGCAGCAAAATTATCAACCATTCCTGCCCAGATACGATCGACGAGCGTGCAATCAACAAGAAGAATCTGACAGTTTATACTAAACACGAAAACTTAACACTGGCTCTAAATTCCTCTCAGGCTATTGGATGCAATATTATCAATATAGATGCGCACGACCTGTTGAAAGGAAAACCTCACCTAGTGTTGGGTCTCATCTGGCAAATCATACGAGTAAGCATTTTGATTTTCTCAAGAAGTTCTGTAACTGTTTGATTAAATAACAACAAAAAGCATTCAAGAAATGAGGGAATAAATATTTAATCATAACTTAAATTTCTTTTTCATAATAATAATTTTATACAAATTGAATTTTTGTTTACAAGGTAATTTTATCACTGCTATTACTGTATACTGTTAATATGAAATATGTGAAAAGCAACAACACTGTTCATATATATTATGTCTGTATATTGTTAAACAGTATGAGAATTAATTAACCTATTATTATTATTATTAACCTATATACAAGTTTATAGGAAGTAACACGTAAAAAAAGCAATAGCTTTCTTCATTTACAAAATAAATAATTCATTCCAAACATGATGTAAAAACTTTTAGATTCTGTGCTGTTTGCATGTTTAATTCAACATACAATACAGAAGTCTGCAATGTAATATAGATAAGATTCAATATAATATAGAAATTTGTAGACTTCTATGTTAGTTTAAAATGGAATAAATTCCTTTTTAAAATGCTATTACTATAAAAATAAACATTTTATGAATCTATATTATTATATTAAAAAATGATAAAAATTAATTGTAGAAATCTTGGTTACACTTCAATAAACTGATTTTTATGGGAAAAAATTTTGGGTAATTTTGAAAATGTTAATCTTGTGTTTTAAATATATTAATACTAAAGTTTAAATTCACTTGAAATCATCAAAATTATAAAGTATATAAAATTTTT
Source organism: Centruroides sculpturatus (assembly GCF_000671375.1). NCBI lineage: Eukaryota > Metazoa > Arthropoda > Arachnida > Scorpiones > Buthidae > Centruroides > Centruroides sculpturatus. Next base: position 112,540 of record NW_019385606.1, read on the forward strand.
CCTTTTCCAGTTTTGAGTTTAAGGTAATATAAAGATGATTCCTTGGATATAAACAAAAGATACTAAAGGGTTAATATTATAGCTATTTCTAGCCCGATAATATTTGGTATTGGTTGGTGTATAGCTTTAAACTATATTGGGTGTAGTGACTATGTTTTGTTGATTTGTTCATACTCATAACAGTGTGAGTGATGTCATCAGACATGTCTATAACAAACAATTAGTGAAAATTTAATGGGTCTAATTGATTTTAGATTCACACCAGGATTCCTATAGTGACAAGTTGATACCTTCTACCACCTTATTCATTTTTTATCAAGTTATTAGAATTGAACTCTCATTTCTTTTGTATTTTACATTAGCTATATTGACCTGGCAGTAAATTTATATTAAGGGCTGTTCTTTCTTTATCAATTCATATATTTGAATCCTATTTTGGAAACAAATTCAGTGTACATAGTGTGATTCTTTTGAGGACATTGTCAAGATGCTTTCTTGTGTCCTAATCAGAGCAATGATAACATACTATATAAGTAAAAGGATGTCAATGCAGATTGTAATCATGTGGTATTATGTTCAGCAAGGAGCAATAGTGTTTATGTTAATTGTCTGTATTCATACAGAATATAAGAGAAAATGAAGATCATAGATCTATCAAAGGATACATAGAACATGTATAGAGGGTATGGTACATGGAAAAAATGGGTTAGAGGTAAATAATGACAATTTCATCTTAACAAAATCTAAACCCTATGTACTGTGTCCAGTTGATAATGTAGAGTTAATGCAGTTCAATTTAGCAAGGTTTTAGTATAATAAGAAAAATTATATTATAAATAGGAACCAGTAATTTTTACTTTCCTGGCTGTTATATATAACAGAGAGAAAGTATGGTAATCAGTCAAAAAATGACCTTCTGAAATTTTTACAATTTTAGACTTGGGTCCTTGAAACATCAAGTAATGTAATTTGAGATTTTTTTTCTGTATGTTTTGATGTTAGTATATGGGGCAAAATTTTATTCAGCCAATTTGAAGCAAATAATTCCTGTGCCTTTTGTCAAAAATTTCTGAAATTTTGCAGAGGGTTTGTGTATTAGAGGTATTGTTGCTTTTAAATTTTGATGGTTAAAGGTTGAGAGGGTTGGAAGATATAGGAGATTGTATCATATTAGTTTTAAAGTGTTGTTACCTGGAAAGTTAAGCAACTGATTGCTGGTGCTGGATTTTTTTATTTGTTAATTAGCTGTTACTCAAATATTTTCCAAGTGAAAAATATCAATTTAAGTACACAAACATTTATTGATGTATACATTTTATAATAAAAAATAGTTTAACAGTACAAAATTATAAAAATAAACAAAATTATTTTATTCATTTATGTAGAAGTTGTCATTTTCTGATAGTAATTGACAAGACTGTCTTGTTTATAGAATCATACTGCCATTTTATGTTACCAGCATAGAGGTTTGAAGGAGTACATGTCGAGAGTTGATATTTGGCACAGAGTATTAAGTGCCCAAATCATCTGTGCATAAAAAAATCCAGATTTTTATGTAGTCAGGGACTGAGAACAGAGTCAAAATAAAATGCAAAATGGCGACCCTCTTCTACAAACAGGCAAAACAGCCACCTCACCCATTGAAGTCAGGTGGGGAGAGTACACCCACAGTCATTCTAAGAAGTGAACTCCGACCTTAGGACTGAACATGTAGTTTCTTCTATGTTAAATAAAATTTGTAATCTAATTTTGTAAATTTGGGAGTGCTTCAAATATAATGTTAAAATGGTTTTATGTTGTTACAAGTGGGTTTATTTAACATTATCTAGTATAGTAAAATTGTGGGACCGATAAAAATTTGACATTTATATTAGGGTTGTTGTTACGTCCGATGACATTATAATTGGGTTAAACTGTATATTATTTGTGCAAAAAACAAAAATAATTTCGGACAATACAATAGCCACGATTATTTTTTTCAAAAACTGGAAATTTTCGTTATGCATCAACAAAAATTTAACCCGGGCTGACATGCAACGAAGAAAAATTTTGAAATTGGATAGGTTAATTTCATTGAAGATGCATCATGGACAACCTCGTGGTTGTGGTCGGCGAAGTTGAATGATCGCGCCCAAAAGCAGCAATACCAAAGAAGATTGGAGAATGGTAACGAGACCCGCCTTGAGTGTCAAAGTGATTTCACTTAGTAGTGAGTCTCCATGACATAGTCTTGTCCCAAATATGGTTTTGCTGTTTTACTTGTTTTGATTATAAAATTTAGAATGGAGCATTTGAATTAATTTAATTTGATAATCTGAAAAAACAAAATTAGAATTTAAAACTGTAATACTTGTAGGTTGGACAAGATTGTTTCCTTCAAAATAAGCCTTTTAAATATATGATGATTTGATGTAGCATTTTAACCTTGGTGTTCATTATATCTGTAGATCTGTTCAAATAATACAACAATTATTCAAAAATTGCATACCTATCAGCATAATGCATATAGTCTTCCAAAATGAAAATTACAATAATTTATAATGGTAGCAAGGTTAATTACTATCTGAGAATATTGTAATGTACATTAAAACATTGAAAAATCACCCAAGTTTCACATTTGTCCATTGCAATTTCTATGTCTGTGAACCTTGTGTCACACATCTGATTGATACTACTACTAATGCTCTCTACAGTATATCTAGTATCAATCTTGCAGATTACTTATGCTGCACAATGACAAGTGATTCAGACTTTGCAAACTGAAGAATGCAAAATGCCTTCTCTGTTCTGGTTTTTGTTTATTGCTTCCTAGTGTTAGTATTGATAGGTGACAAGACATTTGAGTGCATGTGGGAGATGAAACTCAGATTACTCTATCAATTGGTGTATGTTGTATACTTCTCGAATAATTATTAATGTAAATACAGTAATTTAAAATGGTAACATTCATTTTGAGAGACCCTGTATTTAACAGAAGTAAACAACTGTTAAACATTGACAATTCTCTCAGAAATTACACCAAATTATTGATTAACTATACAATTTATATTGTGCCATATTCAATCAATAATGTAACTCATTCTGAATTATATAATTGTCAATGTCATCAAATACATTATGCTGTTTCATGCCAAATTATTTTCTTCAACGACAACATTTTTATAATAATTAAATTATCCATTAAGTGCTAAGTTGCATAAAAATTCCATTTAATAAAATTAATATAGTTAAGAACGAAGAAGTCAAATTTATTAAGACAAATGTAATTCAAACTACTTTTTGTATGGAATTGCCAGATACGTCATCTTTTGTGTCATATTATTTATCATAAAAACTGATTACAAATTTCAAGTTGTGTTNTATAAATAAATTAATTAATTTAAATAATTTAGAACCGCTGGGAGAAAAAATCGGCCCGGAGCGGGACTCGAACCCACAACTCCTGCTTACCGTGCAGATGCGTTGCCAGTTACGCTATCCGGACCTCCGGTCCGATCTCCTCTTCCAGCGTATAACTATGTAACCATCGACGGTTATTACAATGCCGGCTGGGGACACATTCAGTGCCCACGTCCTACTCCTATAAGGCACTCAACCTTGTGGGTTCGAGTCCCGCTCCGGGCCGATTTTTTTTCTCCCAGAGGTTCTAAATTATTTAAATTAATTAATTAATTTATTTATAATTATTAATATTAATAAGTGATGGCGCCTAACGCTTACCTCTAGTGCCAAATTAATTTCGTAATTTATTTAGTAATTAGCCTTAAAACTAGCCTGATGGATTTACGGCATACGTTTGGTGATTAGCTATATTACATCGGGTTTAAAAGATGTTTATAAGTATTGATTGGCTTGTTTTCAGAGTTGTCAATTTGACAAAATTTATTTTTGGATTAATAAAATAAATTAAATTACTTTAAAAAATATTTATTTTATATAAACTAAAGAAATAGTAACAGCAAATTTGTTTATAATAATGCATTCAAGTTTATTATTTACTTCATTGATTAATTTTATATAAAAAGAGAATATTTTCAAACCTCTATAATAAAATTCTGAATAAAGAATTTTGTTTTAGCAAAGAGACATGCTGACTCGTGCAGAGACAATGTTACAACAGGCAGAAAAGATTGGATGCAGAAGTTTCCTGACACCAAATGATGTCGTTGAAGGTGTCTATAAATTAAATTTAGCCTTTGTTGCCAATCTGTTCAACAATCATCCTGGCCTCGATCAGCCTGACGAACCAATTGAATTTATCAACTTGGAGGAAACCAGAGAAGAGAAAAGTAAATGTTTCTTAAATATAAAGCATTATATTTAATAAAAATAAAGTTAGTAATTATTTATTTCATTGAAAATGAATGAAACAGTAACTCAAAATTTGTTTTAGGAATAATGCACTTATTGTAAGATAAGTGGTGAAGATTATTAAGTAGCTAGTTTTGATTGCAATGAAATGTACATACAGTAACTTGATAAACCTGCTTGGTTTTTATCGAATTATATTAAGGCTAATTAATAATTTGAAAAGCAGTCACCATATTTGAGTTTTTGTGTGAAGCTGAAACAGAAAACCTACACTGTGGAGCTCTGTTTTGTTTTCCTAAAAAATATCTAGTTTTTTGTTATTAAATCTGATACAGGATGGCAGCTTAACTTGCTACTTTTTGGTCAAAATTATGTAATATCTTTTTAATTAATTACCCATATTATGGCCTGGTTAAATTCCTATTGTCTCATTTGTTTATTACTATAAGCCCTGATTTTATATGTAATTGTGTTCTGACTTGTTGTTATAAATAAAAATTGAGCTTTCTGGTCTCTTAAGAATTTATTAATAAGAGTAATTTATTACATAGTTGGGTTAGAGGTGGTTTAGTAGTATTTTAATGAAAAATTAATTAATTTGACAGAAGGATTTTGAAGGTTAAACTGGTTTCACAACAACAAAGATGAGCCAGAAAGTCCAGAAAATATAAAATTACATTTAATTCTTTGTAGATTCAATACCTACTTTTTTATGATTTAAAACAATTTTAGTTACTTTTAGCTTACAGAAACTGGATGAATAGTATGGGAGTGAGCCCATATGTTAATTGGTTGTATAGTGATTTAGCTGATGGACTAGTTATATTTCAGGTATGAGAAATTTAATGTTTATAAGTATGTTTTGGTAACAATAAAATATTTTTGTATTTGGTAAATAATAATTGTATATTGCTTTTTTATTCAGCTGTATGATATCATTAAACCTGGAATTGTAGATTGGAACAAGGTCCATAAATCATTTAACAGGTTAAAAGCTTTTATGGAAAAATTAGAAAACTGTAATTACACGGTTGAGCTCGGCAAGCAGTTGAAGTTCTCTCTGGTAGGCATTGCGGGTCAGGATATCTCCGAGGGTAATCCCACTCTCACACTAGGTAAGTTGCAATATTTACGACTGTTTCGATTGCTTGTTTAAAATATCTGCCATTTAAAAATATACACGTGATCCTTCCAATTTTCAGCACTTGTGTGGCAGTTGATGAGAGCTTACACGCTGAACATACTCACCCAACTTGCCAACACAGGACATCCTCTTGTGGAGAGAGAAATTGTAGACTGGGTGAACAACAAGGTAAAAACTATTCATCTTTTGCATTGATTTGTATTAATATTATCATTATGAATCTATAATCACTAAAAATAAATATTTTCAGTTAAGAGTATATTTTTTACTTGTTTTTATCTATTTCTGACTTTGAGGATTCTACAGGTCAAAACCGGCAAATAAGCGACAAGAAATAAATTAAACTTTTATCATTACCATTGACTTTATTATATAATTGACACATTCCAAATGCATTTTGCCTTTTTCAGTAGGCCTCCTCAGTGGATACATCAAGATATAAGTCATTGGTCACACTTTATATCCAGTAACCGTTCCCAGCATGCATCAATGACCATCCCAGTATTCAAATTAAGTACATTTGTATATTCGGTGATGCAAAAATGTTCAACAATTTTTCTTTCTAAAAAATTTTCTATTTTATACAATATTTTAATATTTTTTCTATCTATATTACAATTAAATTCTGTACAATGTAAAAACCAATGCCAATTCCATCCTTCTCAGTCTGATGGCCGCCTCATGTTCCTTTACTCTCAACTATAATCTTATTCCGGTTTCTCTGATGTAATAATTTGGATTTCCACATGTACATGACATTCTGTATACAACACTGACAATTTTATATTGGTCTCTGGGTGAATTTATATCTTCACTGTTTATTCTGATCTTTACTGTTCACTGATGTTTATATCTTCACTGTTCACTGTGTATACTGATAATATTTGACATCTTATTCTTTTGATTTGCAACTATGCATATAGAAAATTCTTTAAAGATCAATTTATATTTTTCAAAAATATTAGTAACATAAGGAAACTTTATATAAGAAATATTTTTTATGTCATTTTTAACATTAAATCTACATATTTTTACTTGTTTTTAATTGAAAATATTTATTTATAGTGTTTATTGAAATATACCGATCCCATTGGTTCTAATTATTGAATTTATTACATTATTAATCTGTTGTTTATACAGGTTCATAATAAAGTCCTTATACAACCAATAACTGACAATTGCAGATAGCTAGTTATGAATGATGTAAAATTGTAGTGAATAGTCACTACTATAAGATGAGACTGCTTGTAGCATCCCTAGTGGTACAATTAGGAAGTTAGCATTCCTATCTCAAAAATGATGTGTGATACAGATAAGTCAATTACAAAGTTGTAGAGCTTAACTGATTTTAGTAAAAAAGGACACCCTACATATATGAATAGCATGTATAGAAAGCATGAAGTGCTAATGTGCTCATTGAGCACAGACAGTAAAATGTGTTTTTCTTGTGCTCATTCACGTGTTCTCATTTTTTTTCTCATGTTATAATGTGTGTTTCCTATTTACTATGTTTTCATGCTACATTCATTACTGCATATCATATTGTGCATTGTTCACACATGTAAATGGACTTAAGGACATAGTACAGTGGTGCTTCGTATAATGTACTTACTCCATTCCAGGTGCACATCCATTAAGTGAAAAGTCCGTTATACGAAATGCATTTTCCCATAGAAATACATGTTAAAACATAATTCGTTCCACAGCATAAAATAACCATACTGTACCATTAAAAAAATGAAAATGGAACAGTCACCAATTATGCCCAGTAGTCAGATGATGTGAAGTGGAGGAACACTTTCTTTCCACATTCATACAGATAGACTTTTTACGCATTGCAGTGGGTCTTTTTTTATCGTTTTTTAATCGGATTCATATTCAGGAGAGGTTACCGGAGCTTGCAGGGTCAACTCCTCTTGTTCCATCCTTTGTTTTTTCCCTGCTGACTTCTTGAAAAACATGTCCAAGCTGGTCTGTTTCTCTCTCTTTTTCAACACCTGTCGGAAATGACGGGCAAGGGTGTCATTGTAGAGATCATTGATCCTGTTGGCCACAGCTCTGTTTGGATAATGAGTGTTGGTAAACTCCTTAACCTCTCCCCATTTGACAAGGAAGTTTTTGCCAACTTTCACTCCTGATGATTTCTTGCTTTGTTTCAATTGAAATCACCTTTCTGTTTTTTTAGAAGCCATGATTTGCACAACACTTGAATAAATGTAAATACCCTGCACTGAGGTGATGTACGTAATAAACAAGGGAGCAAGCTGAATCCCAACAGGATCTCTGTACTTCATATATACTAATAATATATTCTAATAATACTAATATATTATAAAAATAGCAGATTGTCATTGGCAATGGCAAAAGAGTGGAAACATCATTCGCACTTGTTCACAGAAAGACTGTTGTTTGCCTCATGTAACTGCCGAATGGAAAGTCCATTATTCGAGTCACATAATGGCCAAACAGAAAGTCCGTTTTTCACAGTGTCCGTTATTTGAGTCGTATGTTATACAAGGCACCACTGTATATTTAAAACCTTTAAGTATGGTTTTTATATATATATATAAAATGTGTGAAAATTTTTTTCATGTATATTTTGTTTAAGTAAGATATGCTTTAGGTTTCTGCAAATTAGCTTTATATGTCTGATACTTTGTTTTGATCATTTTGACATTTAAAAAATATAAATTGAACATGTCAGGACAATGATGATGAATAATCACAAGAAAAACTGCAGTGTTTTAAATTTAGTTTCCAGTATATTGAGTAAAGTTTTTTCTTTTTAGATTAAAAGTGCTGGGAAAAATTCCTTTATCAAAAGTTTCCAAGATCCAATAATAGCCACTGCCCATCCCGTTATCGATTTAATTGATGCCATTAAACCTGATTCTATTAATTACAGCCAAGTTAAATCGGGTGATACTGAAGAGGTGAGCAAAAACAATCTTAAGATATTCAAAGACTACATTAATTCTACCAATTCTTTATTTCAGTTAATTAATTAATAAAATTGAAATTTATTACCAGGAAAGAATGGACAATGCAAAATATGCAATATCCATGGCACGTAAAGCTGGTGCCCGCATCTATGCCTTGCCAGAGGACATCACAGAAGTGAAACCGAAAATGGTCATGACTGTCTTTGCGTGTCTCATGGCTCGTGATTACCTACCCAACATGGGAGAGAAGAATGGAACTTCTTCGAGTCCAGTCCGAGAATAGAGTAGCATTTTTTTTTTTGTTTTTTTTAAATTAATCTTGCCACTAGATCCGTAAAGAGTTTGAAATTTTGCCACATCAGAGATAGAATTGGAGAAGCCCAGTATATTCATTATCATGTAAATTTTTAGATTTAAAGTAATCGGGATAAGAGAAATGTGTGGTAGAACAAGATAATCATACGGTTCTTCTAATTTTAGCTACATAGTACTTCTGTTTGATATGTAAAGAAGCATTCATCATATTCTTAAATTATGGAAGATTATATATATATATAACTTGGCAGATTGATTAATCAAAAGAGAGAAAGTAGGAATTAACATGGCATTAAAATTTGAGAACTCTGAAATTGCAAATTTATCGGAATTTACAGTTATGAAGTTTGATATGTTAAGATTATATTTTGATTTTAGGCAATCTTCAAATATTCTGAACTCAACCGGGCTCAAAATTTTAACATTTGGGATATTTCAAAGTTTGTATTCTGAAAAGGTTTCGTATATGATTTTATTAACTCTACTGTTAAATATATAACATTAATTCTTATATTTCTCTCTTATGTTGTCGTAAGTATCGTGCAATGAGTTCAAAGTCATCCATGAAGTACTATAATTTTGAAAAAAATCAAACCAGAGTTTTAAATAATGCGTGTTTTAAAATCACGAATGGGACTAGAGTGCCTCACGCTTTTTTGGGGAACAAAGAATTTTAACGTCCACAGTGCCAGTTTTTTTAATCACTAAACTTTAACTCTCGGAGATCAATATTCTTTATCAGTGTATAGTTTTGATATCATTTATCAACATTATATATTGATATATGTCAATATTATAGTTTGTCATATATTGATGATGTTTTATTTAATATTATATTCATATAAATATACACTCTCTTCCACTTTTTTGTGGTTATCATTTAGTACAAAAACACTTTGAGAGAGAATTTTTTAATGGCTTTGAATTAATACTTTTTATACATTAGTTTTCACCAATTTTCTGATATGGATATTTGATACATAGCAAAGAATTCTGTACCATAGAACCTATTTCTCTCATTCCATCATAAAATGCCAACATTCCTTTATATTATATGCTAAATCCATGTCAATACTTTGTCTGGAAATAAAAGAAAAATTATTTCTATATTGTGTTTTGTGATTTTTGTTATTCAGGGTTTGGGTCTGGATCAATTTCTAGAAATTTTTATGGATATTCTGACATGCATTGTATTTATTCTATCTAGCATCTAGTTGATGGTTCTTAATCTCTCATGTAATGACCCCTTTAAATAGTCCATACCAACCCAGTAGAGAAGCACTGATGTAGTTGCTTTATTGCTGGCCTGATTGATTCCAAGATGTGCATGAATGAAAAGGCTGCAAGTGTCTCTAGGCTCGTGGTGATATAAATCAAAATTAAAGCAAATGCACAGTCAAAATTTTAATAGAATAATTATTTGTTTTTATATTATAATACAGATTGTTATTTAATATCATTTAAATTGCTGTTTCTAGAAATTTTACACTTTCTGAATAATTATTGGCAGTTTCAATATTAAACTGATATCTAATCTGACCAAGAAAGTCATGCTAAAATTTATTTAGTTTCCTTCAAATTTTTATCTGTAATTTAATTAAAATTACTGAAATCAGTAGTACATTTTTGACATCAAAACACTATTCAATGGAGATCAGAACTAATGGTGGAATTCAAGATCCACCAGAAGTTTTCTCTATTAAAACTATTTGAATTTATAACTGTAACCTGTAACCATATATATATATATATATATATATGTGTGTGTGTGTCGTTTGCCGACACCTAGCTCGCCAGATGTCGGCAAGCTAGTCAACAATCAAACCAACAACAATTATCATTTACTTTATATTTGTCAACAGATGGCGCTACAAGTAACTGATGCTAAATATACCCGAACATTTTGGGGGTAATATATATATATAGCTTTGAGTATTATTTTGACCCTGAAATAGACACTTACAAACTTTGATCTGGATCAGTTTAAGAATAAAAATTTGTATAAAGGAAAACGAAGAAGAATTGATGTATTGAGTGGAGCTTCTTCTTAGGATTCAGCCAGTAATCTGGCTGACACACTACATTGAAATGTCAGCATAAAGTTATAATTATTAATTAATGGAAACCAAAATCCACAAATAAGTACCTCCTGAACACAGAACTACCTCTTTATTTGTATTTCTTTATGGTACGTACAGTACTAGTTATCGCTATAGTCAGTCGAAAAGGTCGATTCTGCAGAACGAAACCATTCCTACCACGGTTCTGTTACTCGTGACGCAATCGACCCATTATGACGTCAACGAGTGACGTGTCATCATAATGGGTCTTAAAATTGAGATATAATATTAATAACAATTAAGACCTTTTTAACTTTATACGATTTAAAGTAATATCAAAATGTCTCAATTATGAAATTTAATTAAAGGTACAAGAATCGACATCTCTGATATTAAAAAGGCGGCGTGGTACAAGGATCTATCAAAAACCAAATTTAACGAAAATTGCAAGAATAAAAATAACTTTTTTAAAACTACTCTTGTAAAGGATAATTTCAAGGAAATTTTTCAATATGATATAGTTCTGCTGAATCACATTAATTAAATGAAAAAAATCTTGACATTTTTAACAAGGTGTAAGTCAATATCCATGTAACGTAGAAACTTCCTGATTGAAAAAAATCATGAAAAATATACTCTTAGGAGAGCTCTGGCTAGAATACCGGATAAATATACTGAATGCTATACAAGAAAAACTAGTTAATTTTTACTTTAGATATAAATTTCTTAACAGCCATTTCAGACTTGTATATAAATGTATACATTTGTTACAGTAGCGAGGTTGAGGCCGAAGTTTTAAACGCGAAAACGTGTACGTCGGACATTCCTTCCTGTAAACCTAGAAGTTTGACAATGGTTGGATAGTCAGTGGAAACATGCTTGACATTCCAAACACCATTGTCAAACTTCTAGGTTTACATGAAGGCGGCGCTGAATGTCCGACGTACACGTTTTCGCGTTTAAAACTTCGGCCTCAACCTCGCTAGTATGTTTCCAGTCAATTTTTTAAATCGTGTTCAGCGTCGAATAAAAGCCAATCTCGATAAAAAAAATTTAAGTATAAATTCAGGAAAGTGAGATTGAAAGTTTCCCAGAAGTGACAGATATACTATATGAAACATATAGGAAATGCAAATGCACTGCCTATTAGAAATAAACCTAGCCGAATGTTTTTTAGTCAATTTGTATTATCTTTGCCACTTTGTTTAACTTTTGAACTCGACGTTTGAAAAAACTTTCCTCCCCCTTACAATATGGCGGTTTGTTCTACAGTGAAGCTACTTCGCGCTTGGAGAGCGCCGCTAGTAGCAACAGAGCGCTGTCGCTTCAGTTAGATATTAAAATATCTTTATTTTGATTTCGAGTTTCTTTTAGACTTGTAAATGTTTTGAAATACAATCCCGAAATACAATCAATATACAATCCCGTTATAAATTCTATTACACTATGTAGAAACCTTGATTTAAATCCAGTAATCACGACAATCCTTACGCCGCGCATCGTACATAAAGGTTGTTTTTAAAATTTATTACACCTCAATAAAAACCAAATGGGGCAACAGGACTGTGATGGGCAGAGCCCAGTATGTCTAGGGCAGACCATCCCAGGAAAATTCCTGGGAGTTTTTTATCATCTGGATACGAACCCGTTCCTCACATAATGATAGATACGAGAAAAGCCCACATGACAAAATGAAAAAGAAAATGATAATAATATATAATGGAGAGGTTCAGAACAGATATTTATATGCACGTAACTAGCAATATTTAAAACATTTTTAATAATTTGAGGTATTTAGAGTAATGTTATATTCTGGAATGTATTTGAAATACTCGGAAATACCTCAAACATTAAATATTTCAAATATCATTTCAAGAGTCAAATAAGTTTTCACGAATACAAATACTTTATCTGAAATAATTTAGTAAAAGAATTTAAACTGCCAAATATACACAAAATATTTCAAATAAGAATTAAAATAATTTGAAATAACATTCTGCTCAATTCTCCATACGCATATTCCATGTTTGTTGTACCTGTACAGTACATACAGTATTGCTCGCGTATTAACGAGAGTTAGCATCAAATGTTGATCAATAACAGAAATTGAATCTCCTTTTCTGTTACCAAAATAAATAATAATGAATTCCTAAGGTTTCAAGTACAATTTTATTTAGTATAACTCAAATTTTTGTAATTGATACAGTATTAAAATAATTCATTGTAACTTCGGTATCGCTGATTTGCTTTGATAGTGGCACAATTAAGAAACTAAATTTCTTTTTACTAATTTTCTGAATTCATGATAAAAGTATTTTTACCTCCACTGGATACATACATATTTAACTGTTAATCAATTAGAATTCATTTGGGAAAGTGTTTAAAAAGTAACATTTTGTTTAATTGTAGTACTATCAAAGCAAATCAGTGATATACAATCCAAAACTACTGCCCCTTATGAATTATTGATAATCAATAACGATTTAAAAATCAATCACCTGTACAGTTATCTCGAGTGTTTCATCGATTGAATATGAAATATGCTATCGGACACGAGAATGCTATTTGAAAGATTTATTACAATGGCTTACGAAAGTCAATGATAAATAAATTATATCAGAATTTTCTTTGGTGGTGTAAGAATCTCTCGTTCAGAATGCATCATGATTCAAATAGGAAAGAATATAATTTCTTTTCAGTTTTCAATTCATCTAAAGAAAAGTTCTTAAATAAAAAAAAAATACTGTGAACTTTAATAAGACCCTGTACATAAATTAGTAATTAAGTCTACGTTCAGTGTTTGGTTCAGTTTTCAGTTTTATTTGTTTACTCACTAATCCGACATATGAGCGATCTGCCGAGAGGGTGACTCCCGGGAGGTCTTATGGAAAACAGGCCTCTAAGTGGTAGTTACTAACGTGAAAGACGTGAAAACTCCATGTGACCAGCCCAATAGCCAGGCGCATACCAGTGTTTTATGGTTTAATCCAGTCGGCCACTTATGGACTACACGATCAATGTTTAATTCTAGCTATTCCAATGATATCTCGTAATCGAACCCTTCAAGAATAAGTAAAAAATATACTCAAATATGCAACGAAACACAAGCCCCATTTGCATGAGTTGCTTTTTAAGACCATGTTGGAGCATGGCTCTTGTCTATGGTTTGCAACTTCACGAAACTTGTACTTGTCAAACTAATGAATTTTTCACTTTATACCATGCCAATTTCGGAACTAAATACGTTCGGTTCGTTGAATTCATTTTATGGGAACACGCCATTCTCATGTTGTGGCAAGCCATTCCTAGTTTAAACAACAAGGCATTTTGCAGAGGTTGGTACAATTTAATCAACGACGATTCAATAGAATTAAGAGTGGCAGTCGCCGTCATGTTTATCTCTTATGCTTCTGCATTCAGTTTTATGAAACGTAGAAAATGCGAAAGGGTAATCAATTTAAGAAACGAGATTTTTCGACACAAGTTTGTGAATGAAAAAAATATGATAATCGAAATGATCAGCCTATTAGTTTGTTTTATGGTTACTGTTTCTTCAACAATCTTTCAAATTTTAAATGGTGTTCTTATGTATCGAGCTGTAAAAAAAGTACAGCAATTTCATGGAGAAGCTGTCTTATGTACTGTCGAAGTCGGACTAACGTTAAATTTGTTTATCGGCGGAATTTCATACGCCGTTTTATTAATGTCATTATTGTTATTCATTTCCGGTAAAGAGTTTGAACATCTTCAACACGAACTCTCTTCTATTCAACTAAACAATGCCAATGTACAATTGAAATTGAACAACTTTATGATGAAACACGAAGATTTGTGGATCTTTTTAGAACAGTTTAATAGTAGATTGAATTTTCTACTGGAAATTTTGTACTTTGGGATCACATCCGGAACGAGTTTCTGCTATTACGTATTCATATTCGTCAGAGCAAATGAAAACATTAAATATGCAATATTTTTATTACTTATCGTGCTCACCTTCGTTTGCATAATTTACGGTTGCTTGTTCTGTTCTTTGGCATTTATGGTAAAATTCCCAATTCATTAGAAATTAATTATGACGTAATTATAATTGTTTGTATATGTTTCAGATGCAAAATACCTTTCAGGACATCAGACGATTTGCAAAATGTAATTTGGAACTGAAACAGAAACTAAAAGTATGTTTTACACTTCATTATAAATATTCTAATTATAGATTTATTGTTAAATAATTTCACATTTGCAGATTCTCGATTTTATGAAGCGATTTGGAAAGGTTTCCTTGACTCTTTCTATCGGTGGCTTTTATGTAATCAATAAGAAAATTCCTTTAAAGGTATCGTTATTAGAATTTTTTAAAGAATAATAGGAATTTTATATCCCCGGCTCCGATGAATAACATTAATATTTAGTAGCATGACATTACAGATGATACGGTAACATGTTCTTTTCTCAAGGTCTTCAATTGTTAATTATTATTACTATAATACGCTTTTTGTCTAGCTTGGTATATACTTGTGAACACTTTATATCTAGACTCATTACACAGTCTCTGGACACAAGATCTTAGAACATCAATTTATTAATACTTTCCAAAAAAGGGAAAAATTTTATTTATTCCTTTTAAATCTTTCCTTCTTTCCCCAAATTTATTTTCTTTTTCCGGAAAATAAATTGATGTTCTAAGGCTGTTTTTGTATCCAGAGACGGTGTAATTAGTTTATGAATAAAGAGGCCAGTATAGTGCTCACAAGTAGGCCTATATTTTAATTATTATCACTTCCAATTTTTATATACAATCATTTTATCTCTACGTAATTGAAAAGTTTAATTTCTTAATTATTTAATTTCGCTTATTTTGAATTTTCAGATGGCAAGTATCTTGCATTCTGTTTTTTCGACTTTTTTGAAACTCAGAAACATCTCGGATGGTAGAAGATGGTGTAAATATTTATACCTCACAAATTCTTCTCAAATAAATACTAACTTATTATAGTTTATTCTCATCAACGCTTTTTATAATAATTTCATTTATTAAAGCGTTTGGACATACATACATAAAAGAAAGACATTGGCCGTACACGAGGTGTTTAGCCGGCAGTAAAGAGAGTAAGGGAAAGGGGATGGGAAGGAGGAGGGAGAGGAGATAGTTAGTAGAGAAATATAGGATCCCTCTGAACGGCGTACGTATGGCTATAATACCCTCTATGTTTGATGTTGGCTTGCAGTTTTTAGGCTGCAAGGCCGTAGTCCACCGAAGAGTCTAAAAGAAAACCTGAGTGTAGAGAACACCAATGATTCAGTGCCGCCACGAATAGCTAAGTGTAGAAGTTAGTGCCAAGTGGCTGTTAGTAGTAAGACTTATATCTACTTAATGCTAATGAAACTGAACGTGGGTGCGTTTAGGCAGTAGCATAAGAATACATTTTAGATTGCTCGGTGGATTTTATAACTTTTCGTATTGAATTCTCATGTCTCTCTTTTTCTCCGAATACAGAAAGATACGCCAATATGTTCTAAGTTAATAAATGTTTTATCGAACAAAATGTTGAAATTGTTATACTTTCATCGATATTCTGCTGCGTTTAAAAATGAAAATTCCTAAATTTGACAGGTCGACCATTTTAATTACGACTTAATGAAGGAGTCGTCAGAAATCATTGCTGAAAACTACTGTAAAGAGAAGAAAAATCTGACGTCTTATCACTAAATGGTTGCTGAATTATTTTCAGAGATGTTCATGATGGCATAAACCAAAAACAAACCAAAAAAGGCGATAATAAAGTTGGAAATTTCATTTTAAACTGGAGGAGCTGCAGCCTTGTAACTCTTATGGACGAGCCGCCATTGGTAAATATACAGATGAGGATGAGGTTTTGTAGTTTTGTTTCTCAGATAATAAAAAATATAAACGAATGTCACTCATATGGATGATTTATAGCTGTGGATAGGAGAAGTTTCATGTCCACACCCGGTCAATAAACGCTTTGTTTTGTTCCTCGTCTTTGTTGTTTGCCACTAAAAAGTGTCCAGCCTTTCACATGTCCATTAATCGATTGCGACAGATTAAATACCTCTAGGCACCCAAAAGTAGCTATTGTTTTCATGTGGTCTCCACTCTACAAACAAGGTTCAGTCAATCTCATCCTCCTCTCCAGTATAGAATTTTTAGTATTCTATAAGTTCGTAGGAAAAACAATGAATATTTTATGGGTTTGATTAAACACACATATAAACATCAAATGCATAGGTTTTACTATAGCTGAGCTGGTGGCTTCGCACAAATACAAAAAGCATAACTAAGTCCGACTGAATATATATATATATGGTTCATTTCGCTCCAGAGAATAATGGTCAAGCGTTCACTGTGCTTTGAGTTACGAGCAGACAGCTTGATGACCTACGATACCTAGCAGTGTTTGACGTCATCGTCAAGTTTTTTGGCCATTCACATAAGCAAATAGACGTGTACGCCATTTACGTTTCACACCACTGACCATACATTTTTTCATTTCTTTTTGTACTCAAGACCGTGGAGCTTGGAACTTTTCTTCGGGTATAGAGAAAACTTAGATGCCCATTTAGACGGCCCTGCTCGTATTTAATTGTATACTCTATAGTCTTTCTGTTTCTCAGTTCTCTTGTATCTTCTTTAATTAAACCGAAAATCATAAACAAATTTTTCCTCATACATCGTTGGAATTATAATTTAATAAGTGAAGAGTCACAAACTTGTCCACTATAATTACTGTATTTTCACTCGGGCTGCAAGTATATTCTAAATTTATTTTAGTAAAATATACTAACAATAAAGGAGACTTGAACACATTCATCTTTTTTGTTGGCATTCTGTTTTATTTTTAAATATATTTATCTAATTTATTTAATATTAAACTGTGTGCGTTCTATCGAATATTTTAAATTAGATAGAGCGTGTCGATTTACTACAAAATTTGGGTGAATTCTCCCTATACATTTCTGATTAATGTACACTAATTTAATTTTATTTGCTATGATAATTTAAAATTCTTAACGAAATCTTTTAATTTAACATCAAATTTTCACTTATATTTAAAAGTTACAAATATTCTGTACAATTCTGAAATATTCCTAACCAAAATTCTACTAAGTATCAAAATGGCATATGAGAAAAAGTGGAATTAATTAATTATTATATTTAAGATGAGATGGAGGCCTGCCTTAGCCAAATTGCTTTGCAATTAATTATAGTATTGTAGCTCGATAAAGAATCCTGCTGTTAGCTTGGTATTTTAAATAACTCGTTGCTTAACTTTCCTGGCGACATTTGGTGGCGCCATTTATTACGATATTCTATTAAAAAGCAATTTTTATCTTTTTCATTATTATAAAATGCAAAAACGTTAACTTTGAGGTTAGGGATAAGTTTAATAAAAAAGCAATAGCCCCCTTCTTTTTAAAATTTTATTATAATCTTAATATCACGAGTTAGGGCGCGAATAATTATCCTATCTGGTGTCAGTCCTGACTAGACTAAGATTTTCCTATCTTTTCTATTACAAGCCATCCATTGACAACGTGAGCGGGTGTTACCGACCTGTAGTCGATAATAGTTCGATAACTCAGCCATCTCGAACCCGATTTCTCACAACATAGTCCGCGCCGCCAAAGAGTAAACACGAGTAGCCTGAGCCGGGCCTATGTTAGATAAAAGGGGGCCTACCAGTGGCCAAGCAGTTCCGTTCCCTGCCCTGAACACTGGGAGTTCGGTCTGAGTTCGCACCTGACCAGGACGGGCTAGCCACGTGGAGTATTCTGGGTTTTCTCCACGTCTGTAACGCCTGAATAGGGGCTAGTTTCCCTTAAGAGGTTCTTCCGAAGACATCCTTCTAGGCAGATCACCAAAGTGTTGCGTTGCCGTAACAAACAAACAAACGTAGATAAACGGGATGGAAGGTTCTTGTACAGGTTTTTATTCTATCTTTGTTTTACTTTTCTTTTTATAAATTTTATTACTGTGATAATTTACAAATGTCTCCTTCCATTCGTTTCATCTGACATAGACTCTTCCAACTCAGGCTAACTCGTGTCTGTTCTTACGCAGCGCGGACTATAGTCATATATTAAAATGGCGACTGTAATTTTTATCCGGTGTGTGTCGATAACCGTACACGGAACTGGATTTAAATGGTAGATTTACTATTTGTTCGGGGCCGAGACAATCCTATACTGGATATCCATATCGATGTGAACAATCTTGCGCTTGTATATCGGAATATGCCGAAAGTAGAGGAGGGTGCATTCCCGTGTCTCAATGTAGACGTTTAGAAAGAAATTAAGCGAATATATAAACGGTATACGATGTTTTAACATTATGCTCTGTATGCAGTTTAAATTTTGAATTGAAAATAATATTTGATGATAAGGAAAGTTTCGTGTTTTATAGCAAATTACGTGACTGCAAACATAAAAATAAATTAAGATTTAGATCTTTTCATTAAAACGTCCAACAACGAGTTGCGTAACTTTCTCGGCCAAACTTGTGTGTTATGATATTTTATTTAAAATTTTTAAAATATTATTAATTACTATAAAATGGCAAAGAGCGTAATTTTCAGGGTAAAGGTGAGTTTTGTTTAAAAAAATAAAATTGTAAACGCTAATAGCCGGTAAATAAGTTTTGACACGGACTGGCTATGATTTTTCTATGTGCCAAGGTAGTAATTGGGTGGGAGCCTCTACTTTTTGATCAGGATGGCGTTTGCGGCTCTCACCAAAACTAAAAAAAAAGGATTTTGTTTCTTGGAATTCATGGGGCTTTCTTTATACGATTACAACATTTAGATACCAACAATTTGACACCAACAATATATGCCAGTAATCAATTTAGATAATGTGAATTTGATAGTTTATTGATAAAATTAAACAAAATATCTTTCTCAAAAATAACGATGGAAGTAAAACAAACTTTAAGTTCTCATTCTTTACAAGTACTGAACAGAATAAGACATAAAGGTTTACTTTGCGATGCTGTTTTAAATACTGATGATGGAGGACAGTTCCAAATTCACAAATGTATAATGGCTGCTTACTCTGATTATTTTGAAATCCTATTCACGTTTACGATTTATGGAAAAGACAAACATTCCTTTTTAATGTATGATGTCAACAAAGATATCTTAGAAAGAATCATCGAATATATTTATGAAGGTCACATTAAATTGGAATGGGATAACGCCCGAGAAGTATTCACTGCTGCTGAGCAATACCTTATGGAAGGTTTGGTGTTAGACTGTTTAATATTTTTCGAACTGGAGTTGAACATTCAAAACTGTCTTATAATAAGGGAATTCACAAAGACGTATCAATACCCAAAATTTGAAGAATTAATCGAAGACTATTTATTGAAAAACTTCGTAGATATAGCTACCAAAACTGCGCAGATAATGGACCTCACATTTTTTGAGAATTAATAGAAATTCTCAAAAATGATAAACTTAATGTTAAATCCGAACAATTTGTTTGGGCGACGATATTAAAATGGATCGATATAAATCCACGACAGAGAAAAATTTACATATTTCAATTGCTGAAATGTTTTCGTAACGTGTTACTAAATATGGAATTTCTCACTCAGAAGTGGCGAGGAGAGGTGTGAAATACATACTATGTTTAGATAGGTAAGAAAAGCCACAGTTTAATTTAAAACCTGAAGAAAAGGTACTTACGTTTTAAACAGAAGAAAAATTGAAACTCAACGTTGTCACTTTCGGGGACCACCACGAACGTCTCGACTCTCCACCTACTCTCTCTGTCTCTCTTCCCGCATTTCTTTTTTTCGGTTTTACGACCCTTTGTCTACATTTCTTATTCCCCTTTTATAACTGTACGCAAATGGATTGCACATGGACCGATAAAACCGAATCTTAGGGAGGACGCGGAGGTCCGATATCACTACAGTTTCATTTGCGCGTTGCGTTCGGTTACAAGTGTAACACATTAATTCAAAACATCGCGAGCGATCGACCAAAATTTGATTCGCGATCGACTTGTTGGTCACCCCTGTTCTAGAGAACCATCGATGCTATTTTTTACTTATCGAAACATTAAGGTTTCTAAATAGCATAAATATAGTCAACAGCATGTATTACAAAAGGATCATACCTAAATTTGCTCGTCCAAGATTGCCACATGAAATCATATTTGCTTTAGGAGGGTGGAATTATGGTTCTACTTCTTATGCCATGAAAATGTATGATGTTAGATCCAATCGATGGATTGAACCTGAGCACAACTTTCAGATGTCTCCAAGAGCTTATCACAAATGAGCAGTTATTAACTATTACATTTACATAATAGGTGGTTTTCATGGGTCAAAGCAATTTGATAATTGCAACTGCTTAAATGTGTGAGGATCCAAATTCGGACTTTCCGTGTGTTTATATCACTTTATCATTTCACATTGTGGCTATACAGTACTTTCGTTTAATAACTATCAACTTTTACACCTGGGAGCTAAACATCTGCTAAGTTCTCAGGCTTGCTAACGACGCTTTCTCATTACCTTTTAACCTAATATCTCGCTTTCAACAGTACAACATTAAAACAGAACAACAAAGTGACGCAGTCGTAGCCCGTTCTTCGAGAAGTAAGATCATCCCGAAATCCCTCCAACAATTAACTGTCAGTGCCCATCCGGATATCACCTACTCACTTAGGATATTAAAGAACTTTGTGCCATAAAGACAATTGGATAAACTTTCTCGACGATCGCCACCTTAACGACAACTCTTGTGGACCTTGTCAACTCCAGGTAATTATCGCCACGCGCAACTTATGTAAACTCTCTCTCTCGAGAACCGCGAAACGGTAACTGAAATCTAAAATCCAATTTAATGTCTATTTTATATTAATTGTAGCACAGATCTCAAAAAAACTAGCCAAGTCAAAATCGATATATTTTATATCCTGTATGGCCTATAGTTACTTATTAAACAGTTGTTACGTTAAAGCGTCTCTGTGTAAGTCACTTCTGGTGCGCTATCTTTCCTTCTATCTCGACTCTGATCGCTCCGTTCTAAATAACGCGGCTTCCGTGTCCGCCGAGACGCGGTGGTGTCATCCTGACAGGGCACCAAAGAGGTGCTGACCCTTCGGTCACAAATGCAATTGATAAAAGTTTGAAAGAAATAGCTCTAATGCATAGTAAACGCTGTTACGCAAGTGTAGCGGTTCTAGATAACATCATTTATGCTATAGGAGGATTTTTAACTAAACCATCGAGGTTTAGTTAGAAAAAACACTGTTGAAAAATATGATTGTAATAAAAATCAATGGACTATGATTGCACCCATGAATTTACACAGAAGCGATGCGAGTTCCATTACTTTAAATGGTCGTATTTATATAACAGATGAATTTACTGGAATAGAGGTGCTTAGATCTGCTGAATATTATAATCCTGGAAATAATCAATGGACACTCATTCAATCAATGAACGTTCGCAGAAGTGGAGTATCTTGTGTAGCATACAAAGGATATATTTATGCATTGGGAGGTTTCAACGGTAACACTCGCCTAGACACAGTCGAAAAATACAATCTACATCGAAATGTTTGGAGTGATGTACCACATATGTTATCATCTAGAAGTAATTTCGATACCGTAGTAATTGATGGTGCAATATGTGTAATTGGAGGTTTCAATGGAAAGACTTTAATTTCTCAAGTAGAATGTTATGACGATGAAAGTAATCAATGGCGCAAAGTATCAGAGATGAACATAATTAGATCAGCTCTAGCTACTTGCGTCGTCCGTGACATTCCTAATATCAATGATTACTTTTATGCATATACACATCCAGACTTCACCTATCGAAATCAGGCAAGGGACTCTTGACAGGATAAGTGACCTCTACACCAGAGGCTTCGGCAAAACCGACGAAATCAGCATCAGACACTATTTCTTATCATCCTCATCGCCTCTCCCTTATGTGGCTTTGAAATGAACTTTGTTTATGTGATTGGTACCGGTGCTCATTGTTGTTTTCGACTGTTACCTTCCACCCTTTATAAATTGTAATGCGGCTCATTAGTCGTAAATTATCTATTTTTGTATCCAGCCATACTTACGTTGTACGCTGGCATTCAACTACTACTTCCATTGTGCAATAGTTATTTGTTTGTACGCGGTAACCCCGCCCCGTTATTATAGTCTTTTTGTGACAGGGCAGTTTGGTTTTACCGGTCCCAGGATCAAGCTATTTTTACCATCCGTTCCTGAACAGTTTAATCAACTGTCCCCAACATTTAATGGCGCCATCTGTTATCATATTTTATTAAAAAACCTTTTATATCTTTAACTGTTATAAATGGCAAAAAGCTTAATTTTCAGAGAAAGGATGGGTGTTTATAAAAAACTGCAAATGCTAATAACGAGTAAAATATTCATTAAGTCCGACCGCACTCGAGATACACACGACCCCCATTATCTTCCTACTCCCTCGACCATTAATTTCCAAAATTTAATACTATCAATCCCCTAATAAACAAATCTCCCTTCAAAATTTCAGAAATTTGCGACAGAAAGCTCAAGAGATATTGAACTTCAAAGAAGGCGAAAAAATCGTGCCCCCTACACTCAAAACAATCATCCATACACACAGAAAAAAACCCGAATTTTTTGCAATTCTCAACGTTTCAAGGTGTCCTCAGTCCAAAAATATAAAAATCTTGGGATCATTTTTTGACCGATCGCCATACTCTACATCGGTTATATATAAAACAGAACCGGGAAAGTAAATATTACCTACCTAAAAGTAACTACTAATTCGCCTAACGTATATTAGCCTAGTAAGTTACTGAAATTTTGAATAAAATTTCAACACATTTTTTTAATCAAAAATTTTCTCATGTTTGGTAAGATGATAACTCTAAATGAGGGATTTGCCACATCCCAGAATTGTTGACCCTTTCTACGAGCAAACAGTTAATGGAACCATACTTGTACATGTGACCCTTCGCGAGATATCTCGCGAAGGGTCACATGTATAGGAATGCTTCTTTGACTTTTTTACTTCTGTGGGTATAGCCTACAGCCCTGGTAAGGTCGACCGACTCATTCCGAGAAATAATTGTACCAAATATTTATAGTAATTTAAATAAAATACTCATCAAGAAATTATCAGTCGTTTAAGTCATCCAATATTGAAACTCCAGTCCTTTACGTTTGTAAAAATTTAAAATATCTATAATACGTCTTTCTGTTTCAATAAAAACACAATTCAAACATGGCGGCATTCAGCAATAATTTGGTCATGTGATAAACAACGCGCCTTGGCCTGTTTTTCTCGTTGGCCTCGGTTTCTATCTATCTGACGTCATTCTTGACAGTTGCTACGAACAATCAATGAACTTTTTACTTATCCATATACTAATATTTACAAAGATCACGCTGCCTGGCAAAGCGACATTAATACAACTGGATATGCAAACCAATGACATTGCCCATTTCATTTGAAAAGGACCACGTCATTGGCACTCTTAGCAGTTGTGTTAAAACGACTTTTCCGCGCGATGTGCCCAAAATGATCTAAGCAACGGCGACAATGAATAATTAAGACGTCGAATGTAGCTTTGTTTGTTTTAACCGTCAATTCTTTTAATTGAGATAATTAGCAAACACGAACTCTCTTCTATAAATTAGATATTACAATTTTTCTGGTATAACAATAAGCGATTTTACTTATGAAACACTTCAAAAGACGGACATTTTGCAAACACTTTAAAAATCGGGATAGTTTATTAAAGTTTGGAAATATCCCGCCTAATTTTGAACGTTTTGTTCATTTTATATTAAATCGTCTTTCAAATATTATAAATTTATTTCACATGTCTTTTAATATTAATATCTTGTTTACTCGTTGCTTTATCATCTCATACAAGGATTACTACGTACATCGTCTCCAATCGCTGTAATCATAGAAAGATAGATAAAGCTTATGTAAAACACTGACGCCGATAGTTTCAGAGCATCTTCAAATGCTTTCCGTAAGATTACGCTTATTTTTGGTATCATACATATCCGCTTTTAATAATTCATTATAATTTCAAACATCTATGTTATTTCAAATATTGGAAAATTATTTCTGACGTGATAAAATTATATTTGGTGGATAATCGATTTATTGATCAAATAAATCGATAAAACCCAAGTCTAGCGTATAGTATTATCTAAGATCAGAGCCTGAAATAGAAGCTTTCAACTACGTAGTTCTATGTAGTTAACAATTATATCTTAACAGTCATTAATTCAGTATATAATAATATATCTGTTCTTTATTCTTTGTATCCATAGGTATGTTAATTAGTTAACTTTTAAGTAGATTGAAATTTTTAATTTATCAAACAATCCGATTTATATAATTATAATAATTTAGTTAACTAAAATTATTCTATTTAAAATCTTTTAAATATAGACATGGATGATTCCTCATCGAATGAATTTTGCCTGAAATGCTTTCTCAGTCCTTGTTTGAACACTGCTTTAGTTTTCGGTTACGAACCAATTAAACCTTGTCATTGCATGTATCAATCTTCATTTATTTTTCCGAGTAAATCTCTCAAACATTTTTATTTGAATTGTATCGAATTTTTTCTATGGATATATTTTTCATTTAATTTTTTCCACTTGATTCTGGGATCTAACAGATTCCTTTCATATTTACACGCGTCTAAAATTTTGGGTTATAATTCAATTTTTATGGATATAATTTTCACGTTAATAGCGTTTAATGTAGCATATATTTTTAGTATCGTAAAACGGAAAAAGTGTCCTTCGTTGATTAAAATTAAAATATCTAATCATTTAGAAGTGGAAAGATTACAAAATTTTGTTATGAAACTTTGGCAATTCGCCGTAACTACTGCATCCGTCTCTCTATGATATGCTATCAAATAATCAACGCGGTCGTATGCTATCGATTGGACCAAAAACATCAATTTATATACGAAATGTTTCTCTGCTCCGTGTGGATTTGAATTTATATCACTTACTTAATTGGAATAATTTTCCATTTTTGCTTGATTGCTTTTTTAATTATAATAATTGTAGAAAGAGGATTTTTGCGATTATCCGAAGACCTGTCTTCGCTAAAAATTGAAAATTTTAACATTGAACGACAAATAGAATCGTTAATTATTCAACATTCGGATTTATGGACATACGTTGAGAATCTCAGTAATATGTATAAACATATTACAGTAATTTTATACTTTTACTTATTGTTTGTGACGTGTCTTTGTTGCTATCAATTTCTCTTTATTGATACGAGTTTAATAAACAAGTTTCTTATTCTGATCTTGTCAATCTTTTTTGCGGTTAATTGCATTGTAATTAGTTTTCACTACTCTTCATTTACAGTAACGGTAAGATTTTAAATAATATTGTATAATATGTAATTAAATACTGCACAATAATATCTTTTCTAAATGTTTCAAAACAGATGCATGATCATTTCAAGAAATAAGACGGTTTTCAAGTACAAATATTAATCTGCAAAACAAGTTGAAAGTAAGAATATTTAAATGTTTGTATTTTTTGCATTTACGTCGTTAATTTCGATTACACTAAGAATTTTCGTACAATAGATTTTAAATTTCATGAAAAGATTCGGGAAGATGTCATTGAGATTTACTATAGGTGGATTTTTCTACATAAATAAAAACTTTCCAATTAAAGTAAGTAGAAATATTAGAAAATATATGTAAAATGCGATTGTATGACAATGTTAAATATTTATTATTTCCAGATGGCCAGTTCTCTACATTCGATATTTAATGGTCTAATGAAATTCAGAAATGTCGGTGATAGGCCTAAAAAAGAAGTCTGTTTACACTCTTCCACACAAAATGTCACACATAATTTTTGAGTTGAGTATAAGTTTTGAAATATTTTTACCAAATTACGTATTTTGTTTATAATATTTATGTCAAGAAAATCTGCATTCATTAGATTTGTTTATTCATGCGACTGCTAGCAGATGGCATTAAAAATTTGATTATTTTTCTATGGGGAAATCCTTCTGATAAAATTGTCCAAAACGGTAGCAGAAAGAACGTAAAGATTTGATTTAATTTTTCCAATAATCGTACTGTTTAGAATTTTTAAATGAAACTTGTTGATTTCTACAACCTTAAAAAATTCGAAGAAAATTATCGAATCCGATTTTCAAAATGTCGAATCCTAAAGTTAATGGAAAAATTAATTCAGATTTTTACGCTATAAACTGATCAGTTCTATCTACTTATGTTTTTGAGTATTCTTAGAGAAAGATTTTCTCCCATAGAATAAGCATTAATCTGTAAATATCACTTTATTGTCATTGACTTGGCTCTCCTAAATTTTTGAGTTGTATTCTTTATTAGTGTAACTTTTTATAAACGTTTTTCTATGCGATATTGAAGCGCATTGCTTTAATTTTTATGTGTTACTAGATTACAGTACAGATATCCCTTGCATAACGTAGTTTTGCTTAATAGAGGTTTCACTGTATTATCATTTCTTGTTTACAAATCCGACATAATTTTGGAATTGTAAAAGTTCGTAGCCAGAAAAGATTTCCAGAAGCACTTCAGAGTGAGAAAGTATTAACTTTTAAGTCGCCTTATATTTTATTTTATTCATAATTCCATCTTATAATCTTAAGAGTTAGAGCATTCCCTTCTAAGCATTACTGTATTAATTTTCAATGGAAAAATCATTTATTCGTAAGTAAGGTGTCTATCTAAAAATTTAACTTATTTTTATTTTTAACTAATGGCAAATACGAATAAAGAATTGTAATTATGACCAGAAAATACCAGAAATCGAGTTCCGGCTATTGGCGCTGTTTGCCGAATCGATAAAATTTAGAAGTATTGATTGAATTTTCAGATTCATGCTTTACCTTTTGCAAAAAGCGTATGTAATTTTAGATTGCTTGCTTCTAGTTAAAAGATCTTTATAAATTTCCTTATATGGTGCTAAGCACTTATGGAATAAGGGAAAAACATCTGGCAACACGGAAGAGAAGCGTCGAGATATGGCAAAATTGAAACAATTTTCGCGAAGGACCATGTATATGAAGACGAGAAAAGAAAATTTACATACTTAAGTACTAATAGTTCACGAAAATAATAATTTTCGTGAACTATTAGTACTTAAATATGTAAAAATTTATTACATTTTATGTTGTACGAGGGTTTTACCCATTTCTCGAACCGTGTCAGAGTGAATCCGTGCTATAAAATACCGTGTTATACGGGGGATGGTACCAATTCTCGAACCGTGTTAGAGTGAATCCGTGCTATAGAAGTGCCGTGTTATACGGGGGTTACCTGTAAATGTAGAAAACGATGTAATTGAGTCTCGGATATTTAATCCAATGAAAATTGTCTTTACTACTAAAAAATAAAAGAATATAGTTATTGAAAGCGAGGATATAATTATTTTCGTTTAAAATGTCATCAGTTATTGCTTAAAAACATAATAATTATTTCGATAATCAGAACTCGCTTTAATTTACTACAATGAGATTTCAAAACGCCACGCGTTAGTAAATAAAATAAGGCAATATTTATATTTGTTTAAAATAAAAGACTAATATTGTTTTCCCTCCCACAGAAAAAAAAACAATTTCTTTTCCACTAGCAGTTCTCAATTCAATTTCGATAGTATTCATGGAATTTTTCTGTAAATAAATATAAAGGTGATTGATAAAGTATATAATCAAAATAAATATAAAGTTGTTCAGAGTTTACCCGACATCTTTATATTTCATAATATCTGATCTTTCTTTTCTCTCATAACGGGTATAACTCTTAATAGAGGAGCAGATATATCTCCAATGCGATGAAAAGCAAAAATATTCGAATAAATAAAAATTTCTGAAATTATTTCCGATAATTCGATTAGGTACTCGCTTACGTTATCGCCGAACAAAAATTTCGCTGTTTTACATTCTAATAAATCTTCTAATTCATTTCCAAATTCAACTGATATATTTGAAGATGATTTTATTATTGAGCAACAATGCTAGAGCTTAATGTATTTAAAAATACCAAGAAGTTTTTCAGGGAACGAGTATAAACCAATCAGAATAAAAACTTTTTATTTATTTATATTCTTTGTTAACAATGATAACAACGATATAATGTCTAAAAGACATGTTACTTGATATTTTAATCTCTTTCTCTCACACACACACACACACATATATATAGACCAATGTATAAAGAAGGAAAGATGTCACTTATATAGAAAAATATATTTCTTCTAGACTATACATACATAGACGAGTCTTTGTGTATTTTCTGTCCTTTCAAACGCTGTACGAGGCAATAACAATTCCACCGGCGAAGTCGACCTTTCTGTGAGTTTAAGCACTCACAGAAATTTAACTAAGATAAAGGCAAACTTTACTGTTTTCAAATAATTTATTAATTTTAATACTACATAAAGTACACAATTTTAAATGCATGAGAGGATAATATATAGTTTTCCCAATTATATTGTCATAAATATATGCATTAAAATTCAATAAAATATATTAACAGATGACGCCACAAACGCAGTTTTAAATGTTGCTGAAAAAGTCAAACAACTCGTTGGTGGATTTTTTAAAACTATGGCTTCAAACGTCAGCTAAATCTGTAGCTGAACTTTCAACTGTCAACTAAATCTCTGATAGTAATAGGTTTATAACACAATGCAACAGTGAAAAAACTTTTTTCGAAAATGTAGGCGTTCTTTATGTACTGTATTTCGACCTCCTGAATTCGAAAATGATACTCAAAAACATCGTATTACCCACAGTTTTGGCACTAATCATATACTTCGCCAAAAATGATATCACGTATAGAAGTACAATACATATGGCACACGAATCATGCAGAAATAGAATACAAGTTTAAAACAACAACATATTGAAATATGCACACACAGTGAACAGATGCATCCAGAGAATGTGGTACAAAACATGCACTAACATCATTCATTCCGTGCTTCCTTAGTTGTCATGGCGTGGCCCCTGCTTTTCCTCTTATGGGGAATTTCCGTTATGTGCTCAAGGTGAAGCATCCAGTAGTAGTCGCCCACCATCTAATGTCCTTGATATCCTGATGGAATCTTTTACCTTGTTCCTCACTTACAGCACCCAGGTTTGGAAGAAAAAAGTCAAGATGCAAATTTAAAAAATTAACTTCGAACTCATTGAGCATCCCAGCATTTTGAATTTCGTCAGCATGTTCTCAACTATGTCGATATACTCTGGGCTACGATTGTTTCTCAGGTAGTTTTGAACGACACACTTAAAGGCAGTCCAGGCTTCTCGCTCCACGGCATTCATTGAATGAAGGAAATCGTCATCTAGCATTATTTTCCGAATATCGGGACCAGTAAACACGCCCTCTTTCAACTTAGCATCTGAGAGGTTGGGGAACTTGTAACATAAATATTTGAAACAGTTACCACACTTATCTAACGTCTTGACAAACTGCATCATTATGCCCAGTTTGATGTGCAGAGGTGATAAGAGTATTCTGTCTCTTTCCACTAGAGAATCACACTTAATATTTTCGTCCCTTGGAACAAATTCCAACCTCCGGGGCCACTGTTTTTGTTCCTAATGTTTGTCATGAGCCCGACTGTCTCATTCAGAGATGAAACAGGGGAACTTGGTATATCCTGTTTGTTGTCCTAGAAGCATACCCAACACTTTCAAATAACCACACACCATCCAATTGTGATCCTCATAATGAATGGTAATAAGAAGCGCCTTAATGTTATCATATATTTCCGTCAGGTGCACAGAATGTCCGACAGGTATTGAGGCATACATGTTACCATTGTGCAGCAGAACTGCCTTCAGACTTCTTTTAGATGAGTCAATAAACAGTCTCCAGTCAGCTGGCGCATACAGAATGTTGAACTGACCCATCAAACTTTGTTCATCACTGCAGGACACTAACAAAATATTGTGTGAATATCAAGTCCCTTTTTCTGTAAAATGTAACGGTCTTACCAGCTGTTAACAAATGTCTTTCATGCAGTCTTGACCCTACGAGCTCTGCTTTATCTCTGCTTAAGACAAACAAACTATATATTACGTAATATAAATTTTTAAATATGGTGCAGTTCATAAACGACGTCCACACTGGGGAAGGGGGAAGGGCTTGAGCGTCAATGGAAGTCCGTTTATTTCATTAAATTTTATACAGTTTATTACATTCATTTCAAATTTTTAAAATCAATCCTTTTTAAAATATTTTTAACATCTATCAGTCTGCGATATATTTGGAATAAGTTCCACACATGAACTTTTTTCATTTTGTTTTTATTTGTCTTATCGTTAACTAACAATTTTCTTAAAAAAGAGGTGCAGACTGACACGATAAGTAACTTTTAATTACATATTATAACTTGTAAAATAATAAGCATTTATTATTAAAGAGAGATAAGGTTATAAGTAGGAAAGATTAAACTTTTTATTTCGAAATAGCTGGTATTTTGCACCGTAGTTTTACTTTTTTATTATATAACAGAGGTAAGCATGGCTTCGGTCAAGACATCACTACCAAGATTTTTACGTTTTTTTAGACTCAGGGAACCTTCAAACATTGAGAAATGCAAAAACAGACGATTCTTTTTTCTGTATGTATGTATGATATTGTGTATGGGATACACGATTTTATTCATCCTCTTTAAAGCTTACCTCTTGTGATTTTTGTCGAAAATTTCCGAAATTTTGTAGGGAGGTTTCTATATTAAAGGAATTAATGCAATTAAATATTGGCGATTAAAATTCGAGGGGCGCTGAGATAATGAAGGGATCTATATCTCCAATAGAGTATGACTTAATGACGATTTTACTCGTTACTAGATTTACAATTTTTTACAAAAACTCATCCCGAATGTCAAAATTAAGCTTTTTTTCGTTTTATAATAGGTAAAAGTATTAAAAAAAGAATTTTAAATAAAATATGATAAGAGATGGCGCCATGTTGACATCAAAGTTAAGCACGTTTATTATGTGAGGAGACCGAGTAACGGGCAAGTGAAGTAAATTCACACTTCAGACGCCGTATTATATATGTAATAATAGAAGTTCTATTCACCGTTTTCTGTGATATTATGCATTTCTAACAGCACCTCTCTTCAGAAGCAGCTTGTTTGCAGTACGAGCTTAATTCATACTAATGAAAGACTAGTGCATATTACAACAAATAATGAAGTTCTGCAAAATTGTATTATTATAGTGTACTAATAAAATAATTGTGTTTTAAGTCTTGCGTTGAGATTTGAAGTACAAAATAAATTTTAAATTGTTCACAACATAAAAAAAACAAGTACAAACGAAAACATTATTCTAAAGGAATGAAGTACTTTTTAACTAAATCATATATTATACAAAACTGAAAACTCTTGTGATGGCAATAATGCAATAAGATGCCATTACGACTATTTATGTAGCCTGGACTCACAGAAAATGCTACAAACCAAATTTAATATCTAATGTTTCTTGATTTAATTATTACAATTTAAACGTCGTAGAAACAATCATTTCGTATTTATCATCGTTGACAAATCTTTAGAATAATGTTAATTCGAAGCATAAAAATTATTTATTCTTTGTTTCATTTTCATCTATTTTTATAGTAAGCTTCTATTGACTACGCGATTAACTATTACACTATTCTACTGAGTAATTCAATAGAATAGCACATACATTCCGAGTGTGAATGTATTTTTCCTCAAAAATAGTAAATTTTATTCAAAAAATTCATTATAATAAAAAAATTTGAATTCAATTTACTAATAGAGTTCTAAATATTCTGATTCTGTTATTAATGTACGATCACCAGCATTTATGCATTTTAATAAGTACCGTAAAACATGTTAATTTATTTTACAAANTGATTCTGTTATTAATGTAAAATCGCCAGCATTTTAACAAGTACCATAAAACATGTTAATTTATTTTACAAAATATTCAACAATAAATAACAGGAAAAACAAATTGAAAAAATGAAATGTATATGAAATATGAAAATGAACTGTACATGAAAATCTTTAATACGTGACTCCTCAAAAATTCAATTTTTTTAATATTACCGCCTTTTGTAATAATTTCATTTACTTAATTAATATCTTATCTTGCAAGACGAATTGGAATTGGTGGTGGTTACAGTGGATTTATTAGAACTGGATCTACGTTCTTCACTACGAAACGTGGATAACGAAGCCATGGACTTTCTGAATCGACGGTACCGATGAAGTAAAATCGTTTTGGTTTTACTAAATCTAGTGAATGCCACAAAAATAAAAGCACCCTGAAGCGTCACCACCGTAATCATAATGAATTGGATTACCACCGAGGATATAAAATACGTGAGCAGTCCAAAAATCCATCCTACACCCATTATAATTGCAAGTTTTACGTACAAAACGAACTTTTTCTTTTTTCCGTTGTTTTGGTTATCGAGTTTCATGGAGCTTGAGAATATGATATGGGCACTGAATACGAAGAATAAAATATTTATAAATATTAGAAGACCTATGGGAATTGCAAAGAAGACAACCATGGACCATAGTCGAGTAAACCAACATATTCGTAAACGTGACTTAAATCCCGGTTTTAAATCTTCGGGGAATATTGCACTTTCTTCTCCTGTGATCACTACGATCAAGAACAATGCCGGCATTCCCCAGGAATATAAGGAATAGAAGAAAAACTTCTTGAGTTCCGCGTGTTTCGACGTCAACCGCAGTTTAGTTGTAGCTTGTCTGAAGGAACGAAACACATTGAATGATATTGCATTAATCCAGAAGAAAGGCGTCATCATAAAATAATAACTGGCTAATCCCAGAGGGTAGCATGTCCAAGTGGATGTGAATTTTATCCTTCCAATCATGAAAATTAAATTAGCTACGAGCATAGAGAGGGCAAGCGATACTATATTTTTACCCGGTAAATTCCTCATTTCTGGTACTAAAAGATATGCTATAACGTGCAATAATAAACAAACGACAGACAACGAGAGACCAACAACAGTGGTAATTTGTAAAATTTCTTGCATGTAACAATCTTCTTTATGTTCTTTGATGAAAATCTCTGGAAAACACACGTATACGCCATTCTCAGTTAGATAATAATTTTCTGGCGAGTAAAGTCCTCGATGAGAAAGAAATGAATAATTCGGGATGTACACAGTTTCATTTTCTAGTATTTGAAAATGTTCCAGTTCGATTAATGTTTTCAGACACGACAGAAACTGCTCACTATAATTTCCGTATTCTTCTGCATTCTTTTCTGTGTAATTATAAACTTCAGACGCTGAACTTTCTGTAGAATTCAGAGTCAATTCTCCCTCGCATATCACGACTTGTGTTAACTTTGATAAT
This sequence comes from Centruroides sculpturatus, assembly GCF_000671375.1. Lineage (NCBI taxonomy): Eukaryota > Metazoa > Arthropoda > Arachnida > Scorpiones > Buthidae > Centruroides > Centruroides sculpturatus. The sequence continues at coordinate 146,727 of NW_019385606.1, forward strand.
ATAGGAAAAAATATCAGGAAAGTTTGTATGCTTTTCTTCTTCATCTCTTCCGAGTACTTGAAGCTCTCCTTTAAATATAGATTTTTATCTAGAATATAAAAAGTAATCAAATTAATTAATTTATAAAATTCCAATAAGCGAAACTTCTAAATTTGTTAACATTTACTTCGAAACAACTCAGGAGTTTCATATCATATTAACGATATTAATAAACTTACAAGGACATCTAATACATTGAATTTCCCATAAACAGTCAGTTTGACAAACCACATTAAACTCGATTGTCTTTGAGTTATATTATTTTAGAAACTTATAACATAATTTTATGTGATTTTACCCCACCATAGAACATTACTAATTTCTGCAAAGCATTAAGAGATTGCTTAGAACAGTGATACTTAACCTAGGATACACGCATCTCTCAAAATACCAGACACCTCTTCTGAGTGTCGGGTTGATGCTTAACCGGTTGAAATTCAGAATTTCAATCTCGGGAATTTCTAAAGTTATTTCTTTCTGAGAAGAACGAGAATTACATTGTAAATATTAATATTAGGGGTCGAATAAAACCATTAAATGTAAGTAAACAACGAAAAACACTTTTACGTGACGTGAATTATATTAACTGCTTGGAGTTTTCCGGGTTTTCTCCTTGCCAATAACGACTAAATAGGAGGCCAGTTCCCCATAAAAGTCCTCCCGGAAGGCATTAGTTCCCCTCGCGTAACATCGCGCCCCAGAGAAGGCAACGGGAAACCACTCTGGGTAGTAACTTTCCCTAGTATACACCTTGGCGGATTACAAACCTACGCCAGGTGTCGCCGACGTCAGGAATCTGATATGGCACCAAGAAGAAGAATTATATTCGACCTTGATTTGTGTGCTGCAAGTTCGACCTTGAACAGATAAAAAGTCACTCGAACAATTTGTAACGCAGGAAAAATTAAATTGAAAGTTATATATTTATCTTTAAAAGTTATTTTCTTTTTATTATAAAAAATAATCGACGAACTCTTATTAAAAAAACTCTTTATGGAAAAAATGTAAACTTTAGTCAAAGTCTAATCTTAATGGGGCTGCAACCTGAGAAAATTATAGACCTATAAAAGTCTACTTTCATTCGTACGTTTGCCTGTCTACATGTCTTTAATAATCTCGAGAAAAGAGGTAAATAGTCGAATGTCGTGACAGCAAACTTGAGGTAAAGTGATTTTAATTTAATTATTTTCTCCCGAAAAAGTTAGTTACTTGACAGACAAGACTCGATCGATAACAGGAAAAGTATGAAGTACAAGAACAAGACACTATTAATTTGAGGTGATCTTAAGTTAAATAAATTAAAAATATGATTAAAACTGCAGCCCGGAATTGTCACGATGTCACAATAAATAATTGCTCGTTTATATAATGTTTATATATTGCCAATATTGTTAATATATATTAGACGTATATATTGCTTTTTGTAATGTATAATGTGGTTGTTATCAAGTGATAACAACTGCAAAAGAAGAAACACGAAAATGAAGAAAATCGCAAATAACATTTTTTCCTGAGTTAATTTATTGTAATAATTTAAGCTTTATAAACTATAACTTAAGTATTTACAATCAATATCTGGCTGACAAGTGGTCGAATGGACCGAAACCATTTAAAATCGTGCACCCAGTTAATAAGTGGGGATTCTCGTATTACCAACATGAAGTTTCACGGGGTTTTCTTTACGTGTATAACATGTGAATAGAGGTCATTTTCTCATAGAAAGCTTTCCCACTTTTTTTATAGCATCATACAATTAACCTCTACAATCTCATATTTTAAGAGAAAAATTAATAAATTTTACAAATAAAGTTTTTTCTCGTTTATAATATCGAACAATAATATAATTTTCTTATTTTTTATCATTGTGTTTTGTAATAATTTAATTTAATATGCAGATAATACATAGGTGAAACTCTACTATCAAGGACGTTCAACAACAGGTTTCTCCTAACTACAAAACGTAATTTCTTTCTTTATATATATATATATATAAATTTCCTTCAATATTATATTCATTAAAAATTATAAACTTTCCTATATTTGAACTATGTTGATAAATAAATAGAAAAACTATACTTTTATATGTTGTAAATAGAATATTAGTATAATATGAAGTAGCCATTTTCAATCTTTCTACTGCTCTGGCCTTCCCTTTGATCATTTCTTAGCTTTCATAATCTATTATTTATTATCTTATCATTTCTGTAAACATATTGAATCGATGTATATTTCGTAAAATACAGTACATTTCTCTTCATTTGAATTAAAATAAATAAATAAACGACGAACAAAGTTTATATGTTTTCTTTTATATGAGAGTGCTTTAGAAAACAAAGATAATATTAGGCGATTCGAAAAATTAAAGATAAACTAAAAATATTTCAAATATTTCTTATAATTTAGGAAATGTCAGGTATATCATTTGACCCAAGTCTCCCTGTTATGTTGAGTGAATTTTTTCTTGTGTCATTGTGTGACATGAAGTCGTCACTAGATTTCAATTTTAAGACCGCTTTGTTTTGCACAAATCTAAATCTAAATGGGAACCGTTTCTTTTCGAAACATGGCATAATTGCTTGAGTACTTAATGAGGGCTATTGATGACACAACTACTATATTATTCAATGGCTAAAAATGAAGGGTAGTTGTTTGTAATTGCTAACTTTTACGACTTGTTGCGTGGATGAGAACGTCATTTTTTACAGATTTTTGTCTTGGGGTCATAAAATATATTTTAGCATAACAGCTTTTAATTAAATTCATGTAAATACTTATTCTTTTGTGTGACCAACACAAGATTTTGTTGCCTATTAAAAATTCAAACGTGGGCGCCCCCCTTTTAATTCTACTCGGCTTCCTTTGTATTTCTTCTTATCATTGGTCCCCCTCACTTCCCAGTGGTCTCCTAGAAGACCCACTGTCCACCATCATAATGGTTAATATAGTAACATAATGTATATAATTGTATTGATATATTACATATTGTATTAATTTTCCTTGATCATTTGAATTCACATATTATATAAGTTACAATTAAATAGGGGAGATCGGGGCAACTTCGGCATGCGGGGCAAGTTTGTCAAGCGCTTTTTTTAAAAAACAAATTAAAAGGAGACTTTGGTTATAGGTTAGGCAGTTGAGTTTTATTGGTGGCTTGTTGAGTGTAGTGTTTTTATTGTTCTCCAACAAGCGTAGTTGAATTATCAAGCAAATTTTCATTTTCGTTCAATTCCATATAATATTTTTTTTCCATTTATATTGAATTGGCAGGTTTTGTTATAATTCCATGATAACGAAAGTTACTTTTCCTGTTAGAAGGATGTAACTTCAACTTATTCACGTGGCCAGATCGTGGCTTGGCATTCTGTTCTCAGGGTTGTACTTAATGTTTCGAAATCATGACTAGCGGGGTAAGATCGGCAACATAAAGCCACATTAGAAGCAAAGGATAAAAATCAAACAGATGATAAATGAAAACATGTTTGCATTTGTTATTCATGTATATATGTCTTTGAACTTGCATTTCGTTGTAATAATATTAAATGGGTGTTGGATTTGTATTTCTTTGTTTTAATAGTGAATTCCAACTTATACATTGTTAATAACATAATTTTATATACGTGCCTATCTTGCCCCATTACTGTTGCCCCTATACCAGGGGCAACTTTAATAAAAATAATTAAAATAATTACAACTTTACAAAAAGAGAGAAGTTGCCGATCTTGCCCCTATACCCGGGGCAACTTCGTCAATTTCTCTCTTCTTGTAAAGTTGTAATTATTTTAATTATTTTTATTTCCAAACTGATTTTAACCAGTTCTATAGTAAGGTAACATTCCAATAGACAATATGCAAAGCTTTTTTTTCAGTTTACAGCAGTATTTATTACACAAAATTTAAGTAAAGCTTAACATGCCGATCTCCCCTATATAGAAATTTCGAGCTTATTTAGCAATAACAGGAAAAACAAACATTTATATGATTACTAAACTGTACACGTGTTTTCCTGTGAATGTCGCAACTTGTTACTTTATGTTACTTTTATCTATTAACTGATCTCAGTGAATTCATCTTTAATGACTTTTATTCTGCTGCAATTTGTAGAAAATTGTAGACCTATAAATTCTCATTTTCTTCCGTTGATCGTCCGTCCACCTGTATTTCATTAATCTGGAGAATGGAGCCAGACAGATGAGAGTCGAAACCAGATATAAAAACCAAAGAGGAGCTATACCCCAATTAACTACACAAGAAATTTTGATGCAATCCGAAAGTCATGTTATTTCAATTTAAAACTTTATTTTGATAAATGTTAGATAGATGACCGGCAAAACTGTTCTGCTAAAGGAAAAGCATGAGGTACAGACGCAAGCCACTACTAGTTTGAAGTAAAAGTATGATTAAAAATTGCAGTCCGGCATTATCACGATGTCACAATAAACAATTGCACGTTTTTTTTTTATTAGATTCGTCGTATATTACCTTTCATATTGCTAGACATTTGAAGCAACTTTCCTGATTTTTTATCGTTATAAAATAGAAAATATTGTATATGAATAAGCAAAAATGTAAGTAAATACAGGTATTTATTAACATTTTTTAACTTATTCAATTCATAAGTTTTTAAGTTGGAATATATTTATTGGAGAGAATAAAGAAAAGTCTGCCAGTTAATGCTTATAAATTTCTCTTTTAAAAGTGTATAGAAGTACGTAGCAGTTGTAACAAATAATAATTTTGTTGATATAAAATTTCTAAAGTAACTTATACTCAGAAAACTATTTAATTTTTGTTAGAATTTTTCTGATATTTCTCGCATTATTTAACGACCCGTAATCTAACTTTACAGGCAACTTTTATAAACACATTTTTATCCTCTTATGATCTAAGCCCAAACATAAAAATATGCAGTTTACATCTATAATTTATTTTTGAATGATTTATATGCAAATTAAATTGTAAAAGTTATGGTTATTTTCGAAAATAAACTATCGTTTCAGGAATGTAAATAATATTCGAATGATTACATTCAATACTCAGAAAATACAATCTAAACGCTTACATAAAATGCTACATTTTCGTATCGATACATAGAATAGGTTGACTCACGTGATTTATAATTTTAAAAAATAAATATACTTTATTTAATTTATACATATTTATATGTGGAAATCCTAGAAATTCTCATGTTTTTCCCGTATTAATATACTGTGACCTTGCAAAATCGGTCAATGTCACCTTAGCATATACGTGTGTAAGTCTGTTAGAGAAAAAAATATATATACATTTATATACGTTTATATATATATATGTGTGTATATATATTTCATAATTTTTTTATTTAATTTACCCGTTAGAAAGCTTATTATTGCTGTATAAAAAGAAAACATACTGCAAACTTCTAATATACTGTATAAATTCGGTATATAATATTAAAAATGTAAATAAAGGGTGCAAATAAAAGTTTCTTAATTAAAATTAACCATTCTTATGATTAATTTAATTAATAATTATGATATTTTCACTAATCATATCAATAAATGAGAATTTAAAACCTTGACGTTTAATATATAAGTAGCATTAACCACTTTTAAATATTAAATTAATAATGATAGAAAATACTATCGAATTATTNCAGATAGGTCACATCGAGAAATGCGAAACGATGTTTATCGATGTAGTTAGCCTGGGCAAGTAGTTTGAGCAGTAATATGTCACAAATGAATGAAATATTATAAGTGATTTATTGTTCAGAAAACAAAAAAATTTGATGAAAAGTATAGATAAAAAAGAAAAGTGTAATAAAAAAATTAAATTATTTTTTATTTTACAACTAGGTGCATAGGTAGACATTGGGCATCTTTAACATCACTCTTTATTCAGAAATATCTTACACACCGATACGCGTTTCGGGCATACGCCCCTCTTCTGTCGGCTACATCATAAAATATGAACAAGTATTTTCCATGTTACAAAATATTGTATAATGGTAAATTAAACGCGTATCGGCGTGTAAGGTATTCTTAAATAAAGAGTGATATTAAAGATGCCCAGTGTGTACTCATGCACACAGTTGTGAAGTAAAGAATAAACAAATATACGTTAAATTTGATAATTTAATTATATTTTCAATGCAGAATAATACAAAAACAGAATATTGATATACGGCAAAAAAATACTCACTTCAATTGATAAATAGGTAAACACACACATCCATCGATTTACGTTGTAGTACACATCATAAGGAAAGATGAGAATGATGAATATATATTCACGTGTTGGCACTATAACCAGGAAACCCGGAAAATCCCTATCGTTCGTCTTCCGTGACGCCAATCTACTTCCGATTGTGTCATACGTGACTTGTTAAATGCGTTTCCGATGTACCTTAAGATTTCGAGAAAATTGTTATGTATACGTACAAGATTACGCTATTTTAAAATAAATAATCTATAAATGGTAACCTTATATGACGAAGCATATTTAATACTTTTATCTGTAGAATTTAATATGAAAATGCTAAATAATTTAACTATAAAATAAATTTTAAGGCCTTTTTTTTAGTCAATTTACTGTTAAATGAGTCGTAAAAGACATTTGTCTTTATTAAGCTATAATATAAACTCGTAGTACAGACACCTATATGTTAGATATATAAGGCTATACGTACGATTAAAGTTACTTACGTGTATTTCTTTAAATACTTTCCATCAAAACTTTTTCTGTTTGCACCATGTATAATTAGTAAAATACATATTATACGGCTATTTAATCATGTAAAATATAGAATAAATATTATTATTGTAGCTTTGAAGGTTTTTTCCACTTCGATTTTTCAAAATTTTTAATGTAAGTCTATAAGGTACAACCGGTTTTAAGATAGAGAATTTATATAGGGATAAAAAACAAATGAAGTCCAATGACACTCAGCTACCCGACAATTTTATCAATTATACTTATATATATATATATTTGTCTTTCATTTATTCTTACGTTCAAATATAATTTCTAATTTCTATTTTCTCATCAATTAATTTGATATACGTGAAATAATTTATGCACATATCTGGATGTGGTATAACTAGAATAGGCTGTTACACAACACAAAAAGTGGGAATTCCTAGAAAAATATCGTTAGTAGATGTTGCATTAATATAAAAATATATTTATTTCTGTTTTTTAAAATATACTTCAACAGTTTGTTATTTTATTTTAAATTCTTCACAACACAAAAAGTGGGAATTCCTAGAAAAATATCGTTAGTAGATGTTGCATTAATATAAAAATATATTTATTTCTGTCTTTTAAAATATACTTCGACAGTTTGTTATTTTATTTCAAATTCTTCTTTGTATAAAATCATCGATTCTGTTTTAAATATATTTTAAGCACAATAAATGTTTATTACTTCTCCCTCTGTTATATACTTGTATAACACAGGAAAAGTATGGCGATCGGTCAAAAGTAATTGCCTAAGATTTTTACATTTTTGGACTTAGGACATCTTGAAACGTCTATAATTGCCAAAAAATTCGGGATAATTTCTGTATGTATTCATGTTAGTGTATGTGTGGGGGGCAGGATTTTGTTCGTTCTGTTTGAAGCTTAATTTAATAACTACTGTGCTTTTTGCCGAAAATTTCTGAAATTTTGCAGGAAGGTTTGACTGTGACGAGGACTGATACTGTTAAATTTTGATGATTAACGGTCGAGGGGGGATAATAGAGATCGTGTGTATCTCCAGAAGGTCAGATTTAATGACGATTTTATTCGTTATTAGCATTTACAATTTTTTATAAAACTCATTTCTACCCCGAAAATTAAACTTTATGCCAATTTATAACAGTTAAAAATATAAAACGTTTCTAATAATAAAATATGGTAAGAGATTTTTAATTTTTCCAGCAAAATTTTAAATTATGCCGGGAATGTTGAGCAACTCTTTGCTGGTTTATTTGTTTAAAGTGTCTATAATATTTACTGTATTCTTTTATTATAATGTATGTTCTTTTCTCTTTACTTTTCTGTATAATAATGATAGTTTTACAGTTCAATAAAATCTTTTTTAAACGTACAGTAATTAATTAGAAGACTACTGCCTCGCTTAACGACCCATTCGGTCGTAAAACGAGCAATAATTATCTAAAAGCTCCGTATTATGAATTGAGATTACGTTCCAAGAAATACATTTTAAATAAGTAGTATTATAGAAGCAGACGTTTTACACGATTATAATAGAGTTATAGAAGAAGAAGTTATACGGGTTATACAGGAGGCGGTCGTAAAGAGAAATTCGTTTATGATTTAATATACCAGTAATAATGATTTATATCGCATTAAAAATATTAATAAACCAATGTTTTCTCTAGTGTTTATAATTCAATTGGGCTAATAAATATACGTTTTAACTCATAACTTATAAAGAATTTTTCCAATTGCAGCAGGACTATAATAACTGTTGATGTATTGATAAATGAAATTAAGTAAATAAAAGATTGTCGAGAAGACATAATTAATTAAAACTTTAAAAAGTTGAAGAATAAGTTTACGAATGTTAAAATTTTGCATTATTTTTGACAAAATATCTACTCTTTACGAAACTTTTCAACCACAGCCATTGAGGGAAGCATATAAAATTGCCATTGTATGAGAGCAACCTCCGAAGTGTGGCTATTGTGGCCACTGTTTGGAGGTGCTTTTTCGCATTTGAAAAAAAAAAAAAAAAAAAAAAAAACGTTCCTGAAGCATGGATGCCGTTTACAGATGGCCGTTGCTGGCAGTTCGTCTATGTAATGGTCGACATTTTCAAAGTATCAAATGTTCCTGATGACGACGGTTATATGTTAATTAATTGTTATTCCAATCGTTTGTCGGAAAAAAGTGTTTAAATATATTATAAATTTTAAAGAATGTTTGATCAATTTCCTCATTACTATAGCCTATACTGTAAATCGTATACATTTGTTTAACGTCAAAGGACACAGATCTTATCATTTTATAGCATAATTATATTCTTAAGCTTATATAATTCGTTATTATATTTATCATATAATTACTTAATTTCCTCTTTATTTAATTTTTCAACCTGTCGCAGACGAACTGCTACAGACGATAATTTTTTAAAAATAAGTTACAATAATTTCAATTTAAATTGTCACAAAAAGATGAAAAACGCTTGCAAGACTGCTTATGAACAACGTTAAATGCTACTATCTTTCTCCTAAGATTGTAACGTATTAAATACCCCGTAATTTAAAAATTATTTATTAAAAGTATAATGGGCGAACCCGTAATGGGTCTGCTGAAAAGAGGCTTTTTTAATGCCCACAGGGCGGAAAGAGTTTAAAAAAAAATGGATGAAACGACCAAACACTAATAGTTAGTTTGTCATGGGTTTGGGCATGGCCAACGGGCTAGCCACGTGCAGTTTTCCTTGTTTTCTTAACGTTAATAACGCGTAAATAGGGACCAGCTTTACATAAAAGTCTTCCCGGGATGCATTTCTCTCGGCCACACGCTCAAGTTTGGCGTTGCCGTAAGGAAATGAATCAAACTAATCCTAACGAGCGATTATTTATTCTGGCATCGTCAGAATGCGTGGTTGTAACTTTTCATCACAATGTTCTCAATTCTTTTAGTGGTGTCTAGCCCCTGCACATCATATATTTCCTGTTAGCAATAGAGTCCCATCCATTATCTATCTAACTCCGTTAGGGGAAACATTTGAATCGAAGTAACGTGAATGCGTTTTCAAACCGAAAGTTTCTCATTTCCCGGTCTTTTGCTTGTCCCGGGATTCCGGGATAAAAGTGAACTGTTACCCGGGATCCCGGGAAATCCCGGGATAGAATCAATTATTTTTAAGGTATACAAAATATCTTGAAATTAAATGATATAATTATTTTTCATTTTTTAAAGTAATTTTAAAGTTCTGTATCATCCAAAATCATATTAATAATGCTGTGTAAGATATATAATAAAAATTACCTTTGAATTACGTAGAAATTTTCACAAATAGAAAAAAATTTATTAAAGTTTGCTAGAAACTGCATACAACAACAACAACAACAACAACAACAACAACAACAACAACAACAACAACAACAACAACAACAACAACAACAACAAAAATGCTTTGAATTGAGTTAAAAATTAAAAATTGAACTTAGATCAAACTTATAATACAAGCTTAGAAGGTAATTTTCGTTTTTTAAATAAAATATAATACAAAATATTGTAAACTTTTATAAGATTTTAAAATCAATACTCCGATCACTCACTCTAATTCTTATTTTAGTAATGAAAAGTCTTGCTACCGAGAATGCCCTTTCCGATTCAATTGATGTGATTAAAATTGTGTTTAATACATTTAAGAGAAGACAGATATGTGTTTTTTTCACCTGTAGCCTGGAAGATTTCGAGTTTGTTTTCGAGATTGTAGTACTTCTTTTGCTCTCTAGTATTTTTGATTTGTCTACCTCGGCTGCTTTAATAGAAGCATCGAGCTTATAGCTCAATAATTCGGCAATTCGTTTGGTTTTAATAATCAGGTTTATGAAGAAAAACTTCATACTTGCAGACTTTATACTCGTTTGTATCTTTGCCCAATTTGCACAATCTGGCGTTACGCATTTATTGAAGCTACTGGGCATGCTTAAAAATTAAGACAGCGTAAGCACAATTATTCCATATATTACGGGTTCTGACAAGTAAAGAATTTTCAGAGCCTGGCCACAAATAAGCTACGTATTGATTATCGACCACTTGTGACATGCCATAACGAGCAAAAATTTAAAAAAAAAAAAACTAATACGTAGGTTTAAAATTAATAAATACAAATGTATTCTGACAGTGAATGAGATAATTATGCTTTCTATTTGCAAAATTTCTTAACCTTAACACAAAATAAGAAAAAAGTGAATTTTTAAGAAATTTGCGGGATTTCCCGGGATAAGAAAAATTTCCCGGGATATTTCCCGGGTTAAAAAAAGAACCGGGATCCCAGAATCCCGTTTGAGAAACACTAGTTCATATATAGTTAATCTTATCTTCCTGCCCAAAGTTTTCCATACTTACTCTCGATTTTCATTTATCTAACTGCTTTTTCGAAATTAAGGAACGACGGACAGGGAAAAATTATTGCTCTACAGTTTTTCAAATTACAGTCCAACAGTTTTTCCAAACAAACAGATAGATGGAGATTTGATGTCCTAAACCAGGCCTGACCAACACGCGGACCGTCACGTTAAATTATGTAGACTGCTAAGCGATTTTATATATCTATTAAAACTTTTGTTTCTCGTTATGTGTACTGTATACCAAAAAAAAAATTAAATAAATGAAAATTTGCATGTCTCATTGTTATAATGCGCAGTGCGACTACGAACATCAGTTCTACGGTTGGTACTTGTGAATCTTTGTCCCAGATGGTGGCGCCGCCCTGGCGACCAACATCTCAACTAGTACCTGTATTTCCTAAGGTATGGCCTATCGTAATGTTACGCGTCATTAAAGTCTCCCATGAAACAATTTGGCCAGGCCTGTTTTACTCTAAATTACACGATCACCAATTACATGGATTAAATGCCAAGAAAAGGTAATTACACCTGATTTAAATAAATACCCAGTAAATTCAACCCAAACGATCTTTATGTCGATTAGCCCTTTTCTTCGATACAGGATATTTTTTGACTCCAGCAATACAAAGAGATAGGCTTGCGAACACCTACGTGAGGTTTGCCGATTGTGAGAAGGGGGAGGTTAATCCCTCTTCAAGTTTAGCAAACGTAATGTGGATGTGGTTTTCAACACTACCAGTAAAACAGCTACCTTTACAAAATAAGCCGTTTATTTGGAAGGACAATGCTTACACAATTCTGTGTAAACTGGCTGTAACTCGGTGTAGATTGGCAAGATCGGTGTAAGTGAAGCGAAGAAAGTGAAGTCCAAGATGACAAGGAAACCGTCACAGAAGACAAAGAATTTTTTATAACTAATAACGTGATATTTTTCTTTTAAACAAATGTTACGTTTTCTCGTTTACTTGTAAATTTTGTCATATCTAAGAGTGCGACTATGCAGACGCGAATTTAGAGCGAGCGAGCGAGAGGTTGCGAGCGATTTAGTTTTCGCAAAGGAAAACCATGCACAAACGAGAAGCGAGAAATAACGCTGGCGAGAGCGAATTTCTGGTTTTCGCACACATCTGACAGGTTTTAATATTTATCGCGTCTCGCCTCTTCTCGCCACATATTCTCGCTCGCTCTAAATTCGCGTCTGCATAGTCGCACCCTAAGGGAGTCGGAGTCGAAGTTCGATCTTTCCAATTGACGTTCTAAACCCGTTAGTTCGCGACAACTCGTGACCTCAGAGGGTTGACTGTATTGTTTAATTTATACATTGTATTATAACAAAATATTTTCTCAAATCAATTGAATTTTTGTACGTTTAACGAGATTCGGACTCCATCTGGGACCTTACACGTAAAGAATGGAAAACACGTAGATCTGATGTGTATTCTTTTTAAACAAACAAAATCAAATACGGGCCTGAGCATAATGGAAATTTTGCTGTTTTCTTTGTTGATTGAGTTCTTCCCTTATTTTAAAAGTAAAAAGTCTCTGTAATGAGTAAATGTCTTTTATGCTTTAAAAAAGTTGCAGGAACAAATAAAGCTAAAAATTAGAAGAAAAACTGAAAGGAAACAGATGAATGAACGTGTAAATGAAAGGTAATTTAGTGTAAGAGTGGAAGACCAAGTGTTTATTTAAAAGGAAAAGCATAAATCAGTGAAAATAGCAATTCCTATTTCAAGTCTATGATTTTGGCAGGAATTAGAAATTGATTGGCGTAAAGAGTTGTGTCTTTAGTAATTAAAAAAGAAAAAAATTCTAAAAAGAAAAAAATTAAAACATTTATTTAAGAGCTTTGAAATACAAAAGAACTGATTACGCGTAATAAATTCCTTAAAATGTTGAAAATCCAATTTATTTTCCACTGCTAATTTAAAAAAAAGACTACAATACAGAAATCTCTTGGTGCTACTCTAAAAACTAAAATTTATCTATAGTAATTGAATTCAGAACACATTAACTACATTTAGTTCAGTTAAATGATATATGAGTACGTAATACAGAGCATTTTTTAAAGCTCTTTCTGTCCTGTGGGGACTAAGAGGGCCTCATCTGACCGGATATTTCAACCTACCGGTCTTATTGTGGGCCTAGTCGAAACCATGCTAAACGGACCACCCCCGAAAAATTCAAGGAGATTTTTCGACCCGTCCTGGTCGATTCCAGGTCAACCAGAGACGTAGCTGCCATCTTGNATTAAAAAAAAAAAAACTAATAGGTAGGTTTAAAATTAATAAATACAAATGTATTCTGACAGTGAATGAGATAATTATGCTTTCTATTTGCAAAATTTCTTAACCTTAACACAAAATAAGAAAAAAGTGAATTTTTAAGAAATTTGCGGGATTTCCCGGGATAAGAAAAATTTCCCGGGATATTTCCCGGGTTAAAAAAAGAACCGGGATCCCAGAATCCCGTTTGAGAAACACTAGTTCATATATAGTTAATCTTATCTTCCTGCCCAAAGTTTTCCATACTTACTCTCGATTTTCATTTATCTAACTGCTTTTTCGAAATTAAGGAACGACGGACAGGGAAAAATTATTGCTCTACAGTTTTTCAAATTACAGTCCAACAGTTTTTCCAAACAAACAGATAGATGGAGATTTGATGTCCTAAACCAGGCCTGACCAACACGCGGACCGTCACGTTAAATTATGTAGACTGCTAAGCGATTTTATATATCTATTAAAACTTTTGTTTCTCGTTATGTGTACTGTATACCAAAAAAAAAATTAAATAAATGAAAATTTGCATGTCTCATTGTTATAATGCGCAGTGCGACTACGAACATCAGTTCTACGGTTGGTACTTGTGAATCTTTGTCCCAGATGGTGGCGCCGCCCTGGCGACCAACATCTCAACTAGTACCTGTATTTCCTAAGGTATGGCCTATCGTAATGTTACGCGTCATTAAAGTCTCCCATGAAACAATTTGGCCAGGCCTGTTTTACTCTAAATTACACGATCACCAATTACATGGATTAAATGCCAAGAAAAGGTAATTACACCTGATTTAAATAAATACCCAGTAAATTCAACCCAAACGATCTTTATGTCGATTAGCCCTTTTCTTCGATACAGGATATTTTTTGACTCCAGCAATACAAAGAGATAGGCTTGCGAACACCTACGTGAGGTTTGCCGATTGTGAGAAGGGGGAGGTTAATCCCTCTTCAAGTTTAGCAAACGTAATGTGGATGTGGTTTTCAACACTACCAGTAAAACAGCTACCTTTACAAAATAAGCCGTTTATTTGGAAGGACAATGCTTACACAATTCTGTGTAAACTGGCTGTAACTCGGTGTAGATTGGCAAGATCGGTGTAAGTGAAGCGAAGAAAGTGAAGTCCAAGATGACAAGGAAACCGTCACAGAAGACAAAGAATTTTTTATAACTAATAACGTGATATTTTTCTTTTAAACAAATGTTACGTTTTCTCGTTTACTTGTAAATTTTGTCATATCTAAGAGTGCGACTATGCAGACGCGAATTTAGAGCGAGCGAGCGAGAGGTTGCGAGCGATTTAGTTTTCGCAAAGGAAAACCATGCACAAACGAGAAGCGAGAAATAACGCTGGCGAGAGCGAATTTCTGGTTTTCGCACACATCTGACAGGTTTTAATATTTATCGCGTCTCGCCTCTTCTCGCCACATATTCTCGCTCGCTCTAAATTCGCGTCTGCATAGTCGCACCCTAAGGGAGTCGGAGTCGAAGTTCGATCTTTCCAATTGACGTTCTAAACCCGTTAGTTCGCGACAACTCGTGACCTCAGAGGGTTGACTGTATTGTTTAATTTATACATTGTATTATAACAAAATATTTTCTCAAATCAATTGAATTTTTGTACGTTTAACGAGATTCGGACTCCATCTGGGACCTTACACGTAAAGAATGGAAAACACGTAGATCTGATGTGTATTCTTTTTAAACAAACAAAATCAAATACGGGCCTGAGCATAATGGAAATTTTGCTGTTTTCTTTGTTGATTGAGTTCTTCCCTTATTTTAAAAGTAAAAAGTCTCTGTAATGAGTAAATGTCTTTTATGCTTTAAAAAAGTTGCAGGAACAAATAAAGCTAAAAATTAGAAGAAAAACTGAAAGGAAACAGATGAATGAACGTGTAAATGAAAGGTAATTTAGTGTAAGAGTGGAAGACCAAGTGTTTATTTAAAAGGAAAAGCATAAATCAGTGAAAATAGCAATTCCTATTTCAAGTCTATGATTTTGGCAGGAATTAGAAATTGATTGGCGTAAAGAGTTGTGTCTTTAGTAATTAAAAAAGAAAAAAATTCTAAAAAGAAAAAAATTAAAACATTTATTTAAGAGCTTTGAAATACAAAAGAACTGATTACGCGTAATAAATTCCTTAAAATGTTGAAAATCCAATTTATTTTCCACTGCTAATTTAAAAAAAAGACTACAATACAGAAATCTCTTGGTGCTACTCTAAAAACTAAAATTTATCTATAGTAATTGAATTCAGAACACATTAACTACATTTAGTTCAGTTAAATGATATATGAGTACGTAATACAGAGCATTTTTTAAAGCTCTTTCTGTCCTGTGGGGACTAAGAGGGCCTCATCTGACCGGATATTTCAACCTACCGGTCTTATTGTGGGCCTAGTCGAAACCATGCTAAACGGACCACCCCCGAAAAATTCAAGGAGATTTTTCGACCCGTCCTGGTCGATTCCAGGTCAACCAGAGAGGTAGCTGCCATCTTGGGCAGAGTCTGGCCAATATCCTGCCAGAGTCTGATAGGCGCTCTTGGCTGTCCGGCCGTCAATATAAACGTAAGGATAGGAATAATTTCAAATAAAGATAAATTTATTTAATAATCATAATTAAAACTTACTCATATAAATTTTACAATAGAAAAACTGATTACTTTGAGATCTAAAACAAACAAATTAAATTAGTTAAAAATTCTATTATAAAAAAATTAACAAAATTATATCATAACGGAATGTCTTGTCTCTTTCCTTGAAATTCCTAAGAATATTATATGCTCATTTATATATGAAAAGAATAAAAATGTGCTTTTCAGTTTACAAGTTGTATTTTTTCGTTTTTTTTACGTTTTATTTTTTCACTCAAATATTCATTTTTCTGCGTTTATAACCAATATATGAATTAAAATTTAAAATCAATGCATGTACATTTTATTTGTATATTCTCTGAGAAACTCTTTCCAAAATTCGCATTTTTCATCCACTTCTTCCTTCATATTACGAATGTTACCAAGAGTGAGAGAAAGCGAATTACGTTGTTTCCTATCGAACGGTTTCCATTCAAACTCCATTCCTTCATAAGTAGGTTTTCTGCGAAATAAAATATTTTATTTGTTAGAAATATTATAGTTACTTTTGTTTATGGAGAGTTATTAAATCTTATTTTATAATACAGGATATCCGAGAAAAATCTACATTATTACAAACAATCATCTAAAAAACGAAGAGGTTTATCGAAATGATGTGTTTGCATTAAACGAAAGATGGAGTCAAAATATTTTTATTGCTAAAAATCATTACGACACTTGAAGCGGTTAAGCGTATGTTCAGTGAACCTTAATATGTGATCATTTAGTTGCAAAAAGAATGTTTAGTCGATCTGCATTAAATAAAACAGTAAACTTTTATAAATATGTTGTGTATATTAAATTTCAACTACAATATTTTATTCATTTAAATATTTCAAATGAAATATTTTATGTATTTTTCTATCTTAGAAACACACATTATAAAATTAAAGCTCACCCAGTTTTAGCGAACGACGTCCAAAGTTGTATAATTCTCCTGCTAAACAATACTTCTTCTTCGGTGTAATCTTTCTGTTTTAATAATGGTCTTCCAAACACGAAATGCAAATCTTCGCTGTGTAGAACTCCCATCCATCTTTTAAACAGAGATTTGATTCGAGTATGATTGAACTTATAAACGTAGACTGTGTGATCATACTGAGAAAGTCTTTCCACTAAATGTGATATGGGGCATGAAAATGCTGCGTCTCCTAAAGCTTTGATTGTTTGTTTTAGAATTTCTGAATGGTCATTTTCTGCCACATTTCCTAAATATTTCTTTACAATACGATCAAGATATTCTCCAGTTACTTTGTAAGCCCTACTCATAATATCTTTCGCCTCTGCTTTTGATAAAATTGGCTTGTCTTCTATTGCTAAATATGGATTCAGTGCAATAACGAAAGGAGTGCCTTCATTCATTACACTGCCCATTAATACTTCGACATCATGAAATTTGCCGGTGTCAATATCGTAAAATGGATCGTCAGATAGTAATGGAGGACCGACTTGTGGATGATAATATAGTATTGTTTGTTGTCGTTTAATCAATCGCTTTTCAGCTTCAACAATTTCATGTGCACTCTTTTCTCTCATACATGTTAACATATCAGATACGTTGCAGCCTACTTCCTGTGAAAGCATGACCGTATTTTCTCTGTTGAATGTAGTATTCACAGCATAATATTCTTGATAATTGCTCCCGCTTTGCAAAATTACTCTGTTGAATAAGCCTTTAGTAAGCGGCGATATCATGTGATGTGCGATAGAGATAGCTCCCGTACTCTGGCCGAAAACAGTTATCAAATTTTTGTCACCTCCGAATGTTTCGATATTTCGATGCACCCATTTGAGAGCCATTACTTGATCTAACATGCCCATATTTCCTCGTGCGTCTTCGTTATTAAAATTTGCGAAGCCTAACGCAGTAACGCGATAATTGAATGTAACTACAATGACGTTTCCCACTGCCGCAATTACAGCGCCGTCATGCAGATTCATATTGGCAGATCCCATGTTAAATGATCCTCCATATATCCAAACCATAGTAGCAAGTGGTTTTTCATTTGGCTTTAAGCTTGGTACCCAAATATTAAGATAGAGACAATCTTCGCTGAGTTCTTTAGGATTGCGATTGATCCATTCTAATATCGGGAAAGGTGGATCTTGCATGCAGGATGGAGATTTTCGTGTTGCATTATATATGATATTTGATTTATAGTGAACAGGTTGAGGTTCTTGAAACCTTAGCTGATCAACTGGAGCTACGGCGTAAGGGATGCCGAAATATGCATAAAGTGTAGTGTTTAATACTTGTATTGTATTTCCGTTGAATTTACCGTATGTTGGAGAATTATTGCTGTTTTTGAAGAACTGTAATATAATGATCATTGCATAGACAATTTTTGCTGTCAAAGACTTCATCTTTAATTCTGAAATATAATTAAAAATTCAATTTAATCTTTATTATACAGTATTAAACAAATTTGTTATATCTGATATGTTTGCCACATATTGTAATAACGAATTATGGAATTCAATTACAACATTTATCATTGAATTATAAATTACTCTTATTTATATCTGTTATTAAGAAATTTGCATAAGCCAATTTTATTTTCAATTTACAATGTGATTCAATAAAATCTCGCTTTCTTATAATCCTGTTCACTAAGGTTAACATGCTTTGTGCAATGATATGCTGATACAGATTAATGCGCTGTGTAAACTTTCTGTTACTTCTTTTTAGACATTTTATCAGGCGCAACTAGTATGCAAATATTTCGCTTTAGATCTGCATGTCTCTAGGAATACGTCAAACCTTTCCAGTCTAGTGTTTGCTGACAACGTTACGATACTATTGAAATTTGAAATAATCCGCTAGCGTGAAACACTGACAAATCAAACTACTAAACATTTTTATAGGCGAAAATTGTAAAGGGAAAGGGAAAACAATATGTTTGAGTTTGCTTTTTCTTTAATGTGACAACCGCCATCTCCCTTCTGCGTGACTATGTTTTAGGTCGGCACATATTATGCCCTGTCGTACAACCTTAATCTTGCTACCAATTCACGAAAAGTTCGATTTTGTTATGAAATGAACCACTTTTATTATGCTATTAACAAGAGAGAAAGGCTGCCAGATATGTAGTGAAAACTATGTCATGACGTTAACTTTTTATTTAATGCATAAAAAGATATAATAAATATCGATCAACTACTAAATTTTGAGAATCATTTATGAAAATTAAACGGTGGTTTTATTCAGTTTGACTTGTCATAATCTTTCAGACAACCCCGACCAAGCAATGTGTGGAATACTACAGTAGATAACTTTTAAGTAACTGAAAAACCCAAAAGACTAGATTGAATATAAAACCTGCAAACATAGCATCACGAAAGCTGCACGGCAAAGGCAGACAGGTTTCAAGAAAATTTCCTGTAAAATGACATTTTGTAATAAGTTAATTAAATTATTTAAATAAAAAAAAAAATTATGGAACAGGTCAATCCTATATTCCAGTGTTTCTCAAAATGGGCGATAATGCCCCTTTGTGGGCGGTGAGGAAATCTAGGGGGTGATGGAGGCAGGGTACTGGACGGTGACCAAAGGCAAAAGTCGGGTTCACTGACAGCCGTTCTCTTTCCTCTGTTAAACGGATAAAAAAAACATTGCGTTTAATGGTTTCCAGATGTTGAGGACAATGTACGGTAAGAGCACAAAGTGTGAGATTCATAAAAAAGTTTTCCTAAGAATATTTCTAATCCTTTCTCTCACAATAGAAAATGGGTTAGGGGGCGTTGGGTATAACTTTATGGAACAAAGGGGTCGGGGGATCGAAAAAGTTTGGGAATCACTGTCTATTCCATTGTAAATTACAACTTGTACTTTGTTTAAAAAATTGCTGGCGAACGTTATTCAAGAATACGAGCAATATGAAAATAGTTCGTTTGATTCTCGGCAATTCTCATCATTCTCAGCGGTAGGTGTTATATAACAATTACTATTGTCATTGAAATATTGAATGTAAATGGGGTTTGCTTGCAAAACCTCCGCGGACGAAGTCGCGGGTAACAGCTAGTAAAATAAATAAAAATGAGATATGTTGAGTGTTTTTTCGATAAAAGCGTTAAAACACAATAGTAGACTACTTACCTAACATCACAAAAACACGAGTAAAACTTTAATTTATACAAAACACATTAATAAAAAAGGTGTATCACAGGTTACAGTATGACAACGATCGAAACGAGACGTCATGTGCCTAACGCAGGTTTATATAACATGCCAGACGTTACTTCGTTTCCGGCAATTGCGAATCGCTTCGAAGTTCGGAACTGTGCAGGTTTATCGCTAGCAAAAAAATTTTGCCACCAATCGTATTCCCGCTAGTTGTCGCGTGGTTCTTGTTGTTTTCAAGATGGCTATAGAAATTTTCTCACGCAATAGTGTAAATGTTGTAATTCGGATTTTTAATATTCCTCTCACCCAGCGTCGATTTCTTTTTGACGTATCTTTTTTCATCAAATAAATAATCAAGCGTGGTTAGCAATCAATTTGAATATCGGAAGCAGCCATTTTGTTTTTCGAGATGACATTTTCTCTCGCTTGCAATTGATTGGATAATTAAAATTCGCAACCGCTTTTCGCTTTTCTCATTTGCTTTTACTATTCGCTCATTATGAACTAAGCTTAAGTCATTTGTGACCTTTCACTTTTTCTTTAAGCTTTTATTAAATGATCATGCCATAGCCTGGAGACTTATCTTTAAACTTTTTTACTTATTTTTGTTTAATTAAAAAAGAAACATATATCCAGAATGTTGGGCTACGATTTTTAATTTATTTAATTTAAATTACATGCTCTCTATTCAAGAAATAAAATATGAGTATTCAAAATAAATTTAACAAGAGCTTCGTAGTATTTTAAATGTCAGCGCGCGCTCAATTTGCGTTTTACAAAGCAACGTTTTCCCACTGGCTTAGCATGGCAATCAATTTCACCTTCCCGATATCTTCTAGATCGAATATTTACATTTTTTTACTCTCTCACTGCACGCCACTTTGTTAGTTCTATTAATATGCAAACTTCGTTCAAATTGATTACGTCATTGCTTCGCAAAATGTGACCTGTTTTGGCGATCGGTCAATTTGAGCCTGTCCAAGATAAGTTGCTCACTTCGCGCGCTAGGCTTCAATAACTACTAACAAAATATACGGGGATAACGACGACCTTTTAAACCATAACTGCTTTGAGTACTGAAATCCTATTTAGTTGAAAATTTCTGTACTCATAATAGTTTTCTTTTTTCAAAAATTCAATATATATGTCACTCGTTATAAATATGATATTTTAAAATTTATTCTAACATACTTTAAATCGTTTCTTAATAGTGATATTAAGTATTTAATATCAGTTATAACTAGACATATTTTTTTATTTTATAAAATATCAACTATTTCTATTTTTAACTACTATACTACTAGCAACATAAAGAGATCAAAATCTATAATTGACATACAATTTTGGAAATTGTAGAATCATTACAACACAGTTCTATCACAAACTATGTTAATAAACAGACACAAGGAAACCAATACTGAGAAAGTGTTGGTTTCCTTTTGTCGGAAAGGAATTTAATGTGAGATCGATATTTAAGTCTACTTAAAGGTAAAAACTATTTTAAAATAGGCCTATGTATGTAATTTTGAAACCTTGAAAAGGAAAGAAAATTTCAGAATTTCATCGGTCTTTTTCCGTGTACGTATTTATCCCTTCGATAATATCATTAATAATAATTGCCTGGTGATAAGATCAAAGTGATTTTTATTTTTTAAAAGTACCTTTCCTTTTGAATGTTGTAAAATTACATTTATGGTTTTAAATAACTGTTTACTTTTAAATAAGCTTTAATATCGATCTGACGTTAAATTCCTTTACGTTTTCTCAGTGTTGGTGTAACATAGTTCGTTATATTATATACCTTGAAACCGTGTTGTAATCATACAACAATTTCTAATATTTTATATAAATTATACCTTTAGCTATTCTGTCAAGTGGTCACAACAACGCAAGTGTTTCTGAACCTTTGTGTTTCTAGTAGTATCTAATATTTGGTAAAAATAGAAACAGATGATATTTCAGAAGATAAATATAATCTATTTAGTTATAACTCATATTAAATACTTAATATAACTTTTAAAAAAACCATCTAAAGTGTGTTATAATTAATTTGTGAAAATGTATTTATATCACAATATATATAAAATAAACCACGAGTCATATATATTGAATTTTTGGAAAAAATTCAATATATATGACAATACTTTTTGGGTTGGTTAACATTTCATCATAATAACGCGTAAATTACATGTTTTAACTTCTTGAATACGGCAACGCGACATATGGACAATTTGCTGATGAAGAATGCTCTTGGAAGAACATTTTATGAGAAAACGATGTTATGTAGTGTTACACATTTGGAAAGAACTCCATAAAAGTCTACCTAGCCAGCCTATTGGTGAGGCAGAAACTTAGGAAAGTGGAAGAAACCAAAGTTTGATGGCTTTATACTGGTGGACTACGTATGAAGGAGGAAGCGAAAGCAAGGTAAAGGTCGTAATACTATTTTTTTTTTAAATATAAATTTGTATAATTTAGTAGCAGGAATTGTAAATTTTCATTAAATAAAACATATTCATAAATATAGTACGTGTATATTACAAATCTCTTTGACTATAAATATTTTTCTAAAATTTGAATGTGTTTAGGGTCAAAATTCGTCGACATAACATGAATTTCTAAAGTTGCTTGTGATTTTTCATCACTCTTTATCTATTATCATATTTAATTGTAGATGAAAGATTAAAGTTATTTAAATATTTCTGAAATTTTTTTAATAATAGGAAATAATGCAAACTTATTAAGCATGATTTTTCTTATACTATTTTAGTACAAAATATAAATGCGTCGAACGAAAAAAAAACTTATATTTTCTCGACAAATAGTTATTAATTAATTTATAAAACGGGTATAAGTATAGGCCTACAAGTAAAATACAGTTATTATTAAAATATGCTTTTTGAATCATTATTTTATCATTAATAATAATATGATGCTTTAAAACATATTCTTAGTTTTTGGAGTGAGGTGCGTGACTGTAATCTGATCACCTAAACTCAGAAAGTGGGTCGACATTCATCCAAGCTCTAAAAAATTATCAACGATATTGGTAAAAAGAAATTTTAATTTATTTAAGAAATAATCTATATTAATGATGGTGAGGGAAATATTAACATTTATCTCATACAACAAATAGATAACAACTGGAAGGACTTTTAGTTATTTTTCCTGATATGGTTGATAAAAAAATTACCGATACAGATCTAAACCTTCGAATAAAATGAATAATTTAAAAATATTTTTAGAGGAATGAAGTAGAGAAAAAACAAATAAAGTTTATCATTGTGTTGTTAAATTCTTTTTACTGCTCTGTATTTATTTCTATACTTGTTATTACTGTCTTGTCCCTGTACTGTACAGTACATCTTACGTTTCCTGATACAAGTAGAGTCTGCCTGGTCATTTATCTAACTCTTCCGTCCTGGAGAAAATTTTGAATTAAAATAACGTAACTTTCGGTTTGAATGTTCATACATAGGTAATCGGGACACCTGTCCCTAAGCTTTCCATATTTAGTGTTCACTTTCATTTATCTAACTTTGCTCTCGAGATTAAGGAATTGACAGACGAGACAGACAGCAGAGGGCCACTAGTGGTAATTTATAGTTCTATGATTTCAAAATTGCTACGCAATTAACTAACGATAGCAATGTATCGACAACGCAAGATAAAATTACATTACATTAGATAAAACGAAGGTAAACTTTTATTTTTATAAAATTAACAAATTTGTACAGTACATTTATAATATATCGTCTATTACACTTTTTAACAAGAATGTGTGACGTTTTAAAATTTTTATTTAATTTACATTATTTATAGGTAATGTAATTACAAAAATAATGTAAGTCGTAAGTGATTAGTAATACAAAAGAATTTTTGCATTTACTAAACTTACCAAAACTCTACCGTCATATCTCCACCTTACCGCTCCATCTGCTTCCCTTATCCTCCACAGCCATATCTTTAGGCTATTTTTCTAACTTCGTATTGCTTCAAAGTCCAGGTTTCGTCAACATGGAGGAAAACACTGCAGATGTAGCATTTTGACCAGCCTTTTTATCAATTCTAATTTCAAGGTCCATACAAAATTGTTTTTATTTTGGTAAATGCCTTATTCGCCATACCAATTCTTGTCTTGGTTTGTTTCCCACTTCTGCACTCAGAATCATGTCAAGCACCCAGGTATCTAAACCCGTTCACTTGTTTCACTTTGTCATTATTTATACAGATGTGGAACTTTCTTTCCTTTTCTCCGATCCATACCGCTTTACTCAAGACCAAAGTGGTATAAATCGAAAAACCACATTAATTTTCATTATGAAGGCCGCGCATCTCTCCAGTTCATTCAGGATCTTTCTCATTTTACCTTCTCTTCCACATTTCCGCCAGAATAGCCATATCATCAGCATACTTTAGGCACTAAAGCTGCCTTCCCCGATTTTTATGCCTTCCTCTTCCACAAGATTTTCCATAATAAACTTGTTCAAGTATATGTTGAATGGAAGCGGAGATAGGCAGCATTCTTGCCTAATATCCTTTTCAACCTTGATTTTCTCGCTGTATTGACTATCTACTTTAACTACTGCTATGTGATATTCGTACTGTACAAGTTGAGTATTGATCTGCTGTCTTTCCAATATACTCCTTTCTTTCTCAAAATATCCGTCAACCTTTCCCAGTCAACAATATTTGTCTTGAAGGGTGAGCAAACGAAACTTTTTGTTGGGCAAACGAACGGCATATTTATTTTCAAAAAAGCTGTTAGGAGTGTCAACTACACGGACATCAATCCTATTCGTTCTTCTTCAGGTTATATTTTCTCTTTTTATTTCACTCGGCAACTGCGGTATAATACCAAGACAAATATTTACAAAACAATACGAAATATCTGTCACATTAAATTTCATATGTACTAGAATAAGAAAATAATAATAATTTTTGCCAGAGCAACGTACAGTACAAATCTGTCCGTACTAGGCGGAATTATTCCGTTAAATTGTGCGATTCGTCTTCTGTATCCTGCATAATGAGTCCTATTACCTACTACATCATACGTTGAAGGTGAAATCCTTTCGATCATTCGTGCAATCTGCCCATTGCTTTTTCTATGTCCAACACATATCTAAAATTAATCCGCAAATAGTTGCAGTGTTTCTGTATTTGTGATACGCACATTCTTATTTGTGAAATCTCTTGACTAATATCTGCCATGAAGTTTAAGACAATATTTAGCTGGCACGATAGACTCTAAGTGTAACAAGTGAAATCTTATGTTTTCATGGTTACGTCTGAAAAGGGGACTTGTATATAAGAAAAAAATTTAAAGAATTTAATTCGGTGATAGTATTTATAAATAACTCCGTTGTGTTAAAAATCTCTACAAAATATATAATATTTTATGAATTATTATCTATTAATTATTATCAATATGTTAAAGGCGTAAATTCATTTACATTATTGTCGTGGATTTTCAGATTGTGTATTATTTACGATAAATTAAATAGTTTCAGAATATAAAATAAATAGTTTCAGAAAATAAATAGAAAATTGATGTAAACTGTCATTAAATCTATATCAAATTAAAACACAACGGAATGTATAAAAATTATATTACCGTATGCCTATAAAAAAGGAAGATGTAATGAGAGCTAGAAAGATAAAGTGATTTATATACTAGGAAATAAAATATATAAAACTATCGAGCTAAAATTATATGTTTCTTTTACTTTAATTCATATTCCAATACTTGCATTTATAGTTTTCTATAACTATGTAGCTACTTGTTGAAATTGAATTAATACTTATTCTGCGGAAGCCTTATTTCTAAACCTTAAAGGAAACGTTTCCTTACTTCTAGATATAATCAAGCAGTATTTAATATTAAGACATAAAAAATGTTTGGAAGATTTGCATTGTTTTTCATTTTTGTAAGCCTTGACATAAATAAATGTTAAACTGAGTCTAAATTTATCTGCAGCACCCTCACGCATGTAGACTTTTCAAACGTTAAATACATTAATTACAGGAAATTTCTACAAATATGAATTCCGATATTTTTCTCGACATATTTATGTTGCTTCTAGGTACAACTGAAATATGTCAGTTTATAAAACAAAAGTGAAAAGTCACCGCGAAACAGTTAGATATTATAATTCAAAGATAAACAGTTAAATTAATTTAATTACTTAAAATAAAGTTACATAATATTAAATATAATTATATATTAAACACATTTAAGAAATTCATGTCATTGACGAAGTATAAAATTTAATTTTCTTTACCTTTATATACGAACAAACGCCACTTCCATTAGCGCTTAATTCTCAAATAACTGATCGAAAAGAGTAGAAAAAGTGGAAGGATAAATGCCTAAAATCACTGTTCACGTGTCAATAGAAATTCCTGGAAATTATGTTAATTGCTCGAAGCAATTGTGATGGTGAGGGAAATATTAACATTTATCTCATACAACAAATAGATAACAACTGGAAGGACTTTTAGTTATTTTTCCTGATATGGTTGATAAAAAAATTACCGATACAGATCTAAACCTTCGAATAAAATGAATAATTTAAAAATATTTTTAGAGGAATGNTATAGTAATAAATGTGTAGACGTTAATTACAGTCTTTTGTTTCCTTTCTTTCCTCGTTTACTATTGTGTCCCTGTGACATCAGATTGCTGCAAGAATTTCAATAATAACGTAAAAATTTAATAGAGGAAATGTCGTTGATATAACATTGCTTTTATAGCTTGATTATATTAAATACTTTAGAGTATATACGGAAACAAGATATACAATTTATAGCTTAGAAATGAACCTTTTAAAACATGTTATCCTTGTCAATTGATATCAGATTTTATTGGCAAGAAAACAAGTTTGGCAGGTATGTTATTTCGACAAGACCAAAAATTCTATAAAATTACTGCATATTCAATCTAAATATATTATATTTAATCCGGAAATACATAAATTTATCACATTAAATTTTATATTATCAATTACGGTAATACAGTAAAACATGTGTAAAACAGAACCTGAATATAACGAAAATCGGCTGCCTAAATGGAAAAAACTTTCAATGTCAAATTTTCAATGTCAAATTTTTCAATAAAACAGAAACCCGTTTAAAGCGAAACCGAATATGTTTCATGTTAGGAAAGACTTTATTTAACACGAACGAGCAATTATTTATTTATTATCAAATTGTCATAATGCGGCTTGCAATTTTTAATCGTATTTTAAATTTATTTAATGTGAAATGAATGCTCTCTACCTGAAATTAGTACAGTAGCGTCTTGCCCCTGTAAATTATACTTTTCCTTTTAGCAATAGAGTCATGCCGGTTATCTATCTAACACGTTTCGGGGAAAAATTTCTGAATTAAAATAACGTGATTTCTGATTTGTATCAGATGATAGCTAATCGCGTCACTCGTCTACTAGTCCTTCCCCTCTCTTGCCTCGCATTTTATCTGTTTAAATCCGTTCACGAGTTTAAGATAGGACAGCCAGGCAGACAGACGACCGTGGAAATTTATAGGTCTGCAACTTTTTTAAATTGAAGCCCAACATCTATAAAATAATATGTTGAAGTTTATAACGATTCTTGTTTTAACAAACAAATCACAAATTATACTGAATATAATTTTTTTCTTAATAGATAATTAGAGATATATGATTATATTTCTCCTTGAATCATTTTTCCTAGTACTTTTGTAATATTTTAAAAATATCTTGACAATAAATTAATTTTATTGTATTGCTTGACAGTTTTCTTCGCTTAATTCTTTTTAAAAATGTTATCTATATATATAAAATTGCTTGTCCTGACTGACTCACTGATTCATCATCGCCCAGAGCAAACCGCTGGACCTAGAAAGGTGAAATTTGGTACACAGTTAGGGTACGTCATGAAAACGCACAGTAAGAAGGGATTTTTCGAAATTCCTAAGTGGGGGGTGAGGGAGAGCATTAAGGCTTAACCGGAATAACGGTTTCTACTGTACTATTTTAGATGCGATTTTTTGTTTTTATCTGTGTTTTAGTAGGGTACGCCATGGCAATGCACACTAAGAAGGGATTTTGAGAAATTCCCCTGCGGGGGGGTGAGGGAAAGCATTAAGGTTTAACCGGAAGAACGGCTTCTACTGTACTATTTTAGATGCGATTTTTTGTTTTCAACTACGTTTATTCTTCATTGAGTACTTAGGTGTATTAAATTGATAACATTTCAGACATTGTTATAAATATTTTTATCTATATTGATTTTTAAAATGTTCGAACCGTTTTAAATTCGAATTTGTTATTGCATATTGGTTCTATTATAGAACGATTGTAAACGTTCCAAAGAAATTGATCAAATTGAAAATAGTTCGTTTGATTCTCAGCAATTCTCTTCAGCGGTAGGTGTTATATAACAATTATTATGGTTATTGAACTATTGAATGTAAATTGGGTTTGCTTGCAAAACCTCCGCGGACGAAGTTGCGGGTAACAGATAGTAATAATATAATCGAGACGAGTTGATAATGATATATAATCGATATATAGTTGATATATATATATATATATATATATATGTTGTTGATTACNAAGCAGAGTTCTTTACGGTAACCTTTTCCGTAAGGCTTACCGTAAAGAACTGTCCATCCCCCATGTTTAACGGAATAATATATAGCCTATGTCCACCCTGAAGTTCCATTCTAAATATTTCTTTAAGAATTTTTGAAATCGGATGAGTAGCTTCGGAGATTACCTGCTGCATACAAACTAACATACATACATACATACAAACATTACCTCTTTATAATATTAGTATAGATATATAATCGAGACGGGTTGATAATGATAATAATCTTCCATATTTCGAAACCGTGTTGTATCTTTATATCTGTTTAAAAACTGCAATGTAGCACAGTAATTAACACATGGCATAACTCATTCATTTATTCCAGCTTTTGTTGAAGCTGGAATAAATGAATGAGTTATGCCATGTGTTGATTACTGTGCTACATCGCAGTTTTTAAACAGACAAATGATAATAATAATAATAATAAGCGCAGAGCCCAAACGGTTAGGAGCTGAAAGTTGAAACTTGGTACACGGTTAGGGTACGTCACGAAAACGCACACTAAGAAGGGATTTTTCGAAATCCCCCCGGGGAGAGAGACAGGATTAAGGTTTCGACAATGGAAGTGTGTGAGACTAATCGAGGGTAGGATGTTTACGAGTTCTTCACTCTCCTACCTCTTACTCGACTCAAGACCTTGAGGTCCGGTCTTGCTTGTCTAAAGGATGGGAGAAAAAGGGTTAGGGGAAAGGATCGTTAGATTCTCTCACCTGTCAGGATCTGACACCAATCTATCAATTTATCGCGGATAGATACGCGGTCAATTTGATGGGGAAATTGTCACGAGCGGTCTCGTCGAGGACTTCGGGTTCAGTGTGGAGTGGATAATGTCGGAAGAAACGCACACCAATCCAAGTTCGTTAACAAAATACCCTTTATTAGTATACATTTTTTCATAGTTAATTATTGGAATACAAATCCCTCTCGGGGGTTCAATCCGTATAGTTCATAAGTAGCGGGCAAATTATAAATTAGTCGCGATCCTAACCGCGAGTTTGGAATAGTCGAATAGCGAGAGAGAGCTTACATATCATCGCGAGTAGAATAAATACCTCGAGTTAAACCGTGGATGTAGTTTCTTGTTCTCCTGGGTTCGGAATATAGTCCAAAGTTCAAATCAGTCAAAGTTCAAAGTCTGTTGAAGACGGTGGCGACGAGAGGCAGGTAATCCACACACACACACACACACAGTATAGAAAATAACTTATTTCCCCCTTGTGTCGTCATCGCACTTGCCTTTTATATGGGGGCTCCGTTTTCGAGATTTCCCCATGTACGTCACAGGTGATGATCTTCTTTGACCAATGGTAGGCGAAGTGACAAAATTATGACACAACAGTTAACTCATCCCCTACAAGGAAGTATCCCCGTGGGAACAGAATTTTATGAGCGATTTTTATGAGAAAATTTGTCGGTTGTTTTTCTTGTTTGGAGTTAACCCTAACTTTTAATCTAACTTTTAACCTAATGAATAAAAATGAATATAACTATTCGAATCTCGGCCCTCTTAAATCCTGGCCCTCACAAGTGTTAACAATGGCAGTGTTAACAATGGAAGTGTCAAGTAACAATGGAAGTGTCAAGTAACAATAGAAGTGCTAAGTAACAATGGAACTGCTAAGAATGGAAGTGTCAACAATGGAAGTGTTACGTAACAATGGAATATCTAAGAGAAAGCGACGTGCAAGACGCAGATGCATTTTTTTCGTTTTTGCCGGAAATCGAACATATTTTTAGACCCATCTAAAAATTCTCTAATTAGTCCGGAAACAGGGGGACCCAATTCTTGCATTCTGTGAAAACGGGTAAGGTTGACTATAACGTAATAATTTTGATCTTCGCTATCGTTACTTTTGCCCGAGCAACGCCGGGCCTACCTGCTAGTTTTTAATAAGTCTGATGTTATTATTTCTTTCGTTATAATTACGGATATTTCGATATTTCGATATTATTTTATTTATATACGAATAAAATATATTATAAACTTGAATTTTTCTTCAACAAATATACAAATGTTTACGTGTGTATTATGCAATTTTTCTGCGTCAAGGAAAAATTAACATTATGTTACCATTCGGTTTGGAAGTCAGGTAAAATTATAATAATTTCGTACTTCTAAACATTCCAAATATTCTATGATTCGCTGAAGGTTATTGAAACGTCTACAACTTTGAAAACTATTTTTATATTCGTCAGACGAACGTTAATTATTCCACGTTTGATGTAATTGCTTTTGCACAGATGATTAACTTCTATAATTACAATCAAAACAGCTTTAATATAAAAAAAGAAAACCACAAAAAATAACAGAAATAAAATTTTAACCTGCAGACAATTTATAATTCTTTTTTTTTATTACAGACGAACACAAGTCCGTGCAATATAAGTTTTTAGCTTTTTGTAACATAAATATGTAAAACTAGCTGTTACCCGCGACTTCGCCCGCGGAGGTTTTGCAAGCAAACCCTATTTATATTCAGTATTTCAACAACCATAGTAATTGTTATATAACACCTACCGCTGAGAATGATGAGAATTGCCGAGAATCAAACGAACTGTTTTCAATTTGATCATTTTTCTGGAACGTGTACAATCGTTCTATAATCAAACCAATAAGCAGAAAGAAATTCGAATTTAAAACGGTTCGAACATTTGGCTAAAAAATCGAAATATATAAAAATATTTAAAACAATGTCTGAAATGAAATTCTCTCTCTCTCCCCGCTGGGGAATTTCGACAAATCCCTTGTTAGTGTACGTTTCTATGACATACCCTAACTGTGTACCAAATTTCACCTGTTTAGGTTCAGCGGTTTGCTCTGGGCGATGATGAATCAGTGACTCAGTCAGTCAGTCAGTCAGGACAAGTAATTTTATATGTATTGATTGCTTTTCACTCTATATTTTTAAATGTTGTTATTATTGGGCTGCATTTTTTTTTCAAATTGCTTCCCAATAATAACTTCATTCCCACTATGAATAATACAGCTACAAATTCTTACTGTCGTCCGACCGTTGCCTGTCATTTCTTAATTAATCTCGAGAATGGAGTTAAATAGATAAAAGTCCATAACAGATATGGAAATCGTAGGACTAGGAGGCCACGCCGAACTATATAGGATCTTCCGACGTAAACGGATATCACGTTATTTCAATTGAAATATTTTTCCTGGAAGATGTTAGATAGATGACCGGCACGACTCGATTGCTAAAGGAAAGTATGATGTACAGGGGCCAGCCAGTACTAATTTGAGATGAAGAGCATATATTTTATATTAAATAAATTAGAAATATGATTAAAAACTGCAGCTCGAATTTTGACGAGGTCACAATAAATAATTACTCGTTTAATTTAGGAAGTATTTGTTATTGTTTTCTTTTAAGAAAAGTTTATAAGCATTCAAACTCCAGAGGAACATCTCACAACTTTAAATTTTTATGCAAAAATTTTTAAGAAAATTCTTCAGTAAAATTATTATTTTCTGAAGTGTGTTTGAAATGACTAAGTAAAAAGACACATCTATGTATTGTCTACGCAAGAATTTTCTTAAAAATTTTTGTATACTTAAATTTGTCTTGGCAAATTTTTATAACATGTATTTATTTAAGTATTTACTTACAAAATGTTCTACAAAATATCTAAACACAAATATAGCAAACTCTTCAGAGAAAGAGTAAAAAAGAAGATAATGTAAATAATTCTTTACTTTTCAATATTTTTTGAAAAATATTGAAAAGTAAATGGAATTGCTAAAATTGAAAAGTAAAAGAGTAATAAAAAAAGTAATAAAAAGTCTTTTTATTCTTTTTATTATTCTTATTTCTTATTCTTATTCTTATAATATTTTTAAACATATATTTTTATATGTTTAAAAATATTATTAATATTTTTAATAAATGCCTTTACATGCTAATATAAGTGATAATTTAAAATATGAATATTTTAAATGGAAAATAATTGATTACCTATTGGTAGAATCCATTAATGATATAATATATATATATATAATTAATATTACACTATAATAAATATATTTAAAATTAGATATAAATTATATTAATTAGTTTTGAATCCTGTACTATATAAAGAACTAGCAGGTGGGCCCGGCGTTGCTCGGGCAAAAGTAACGATAACTAAAATAAAGATTATTACGTTACAGTCAACCTTACCCGTTTTCACAGAATGCAAGAATTGGGTCCCCCTGTTTCCAGACTAATTAGAGAATTTTTAGATGGGTCTAAAAATATGTTCGATTTCCCGCAAAAACGAAAAAAACTGCATCTGCGTATTGCACATCGCTTTCTCTTAACAATTCCATCGTTACGTAACACTTCCATTGTTGACACTTCCATTGTTACTTAAAACTT
>NW_019385606.1:187111-193730 GCF_000671375.1 Centruroides sculpturatus
TGCAGAACTGCAGACGGGATAAGTGGCAGCCAACTGAACATTCTAAACTGTGTGAGGTTAGTGTATATCATGTATTTTTCTATACTTACTGTCTTGAAATGTATACGTGAGCTCACATTAAATTATTTGTTGTTCAGCTTCATTTCGAAGAATCGCAGTTTGAACTGAAAAGAGCTGACGGAAGGAAGCTGCTGAAATGGAATGCGGTTCCCACAATTTTTAATGTGAAAAAGTTGAAAAATGTTTTCTCATTTGTCTCCATAAATAATTTCATTGTTTAAATTTTGAGTATTTATTTGTGATGTGACTTGGTGAAATTGCTTTTTATACAAGAATAAAGAATCATTTTATGTAAATTAGCATTTGTATCTTGTGTGTAAACAGAGAAAGAAGTTATGTCTCAGATAAGTTCTGTTAAAAATATCATTAAATTATGTTTAATATTATCCTTTTGATTAAATTTTATGTAATTAGGAAAATATGACGTTTAAGCCTTTGTAAAGCCAAAAATGTTCATTAATTAAACGTTAGTCCAGTATTTATTTTTTAAATGCATTAAATTGGTAAATGCTTTAAAATAAAATTTTGGATAACTTCATTGTATATTCTTTATTATACTTTAAATTTCCTTTGATGTTATTGCATCACTTTACGAAGTGTCTATATACGTAATTGCAACAGTTTTAGCACCTATTTAATTAGTTTCAATCACGACAGAAAATGATATAGATGATTGTTTCTTTTAAACTATTTGATCGAAAAGTTACATAAAATTGGGGTTGCGTAATCATCCGAAATCATTATTATATTTTCGACTGAAAATCGCTGGATTTATGCAATTTTAGTTTAATTAATGTCGTATAAAACTGACTGTTCGTACGAGTTTGCTTAAAACACGTGACTCAAAAAGTCCCAAAATGGCGGCTTAAGAAGCGTGTCCCGACCTTCTTATATAGACCTTGAACAAATCTAATATGGATAGAAATTAATTGATTTACAGAAATCCAATGGATATTTTGGGATGGAACTTACGATATTATCTAAGTTAAGGGATTATAAACGTAACTGACGAGTAGTAATTAATCGAACGGCCTAGAAGTGTCTAGCGAATTTATCGATATTTTTCAATATTGTTTGAAAATTTCATTATGAAATCAGGGAAATTTTATTATTTTTGTAACGGATGTAATAAAATGTATACTTAGCTACATTAGGAATGTATTAATTCATTTCGTTCCTTCTTATTTTTATATATTATTATTACCATCGAGATCCTATAATTATAAGGTCTGCGTAATATGTCAATATTGGGTAAAATTGTTATCAATCGGTGCTTAATTTGTGAAGAATTGTTATAATTTCGATGCTTCGCCGTCTGCGGCGGTAGAATTGCAATGTGCAATGATTGACTTTGTTTTAAAATATGAACTGTTATATTTCGGTCGCACATTTGAAAGTATGAATGATTACGGCTATAAATATAGCGTAGTAACGTATATATGCAGGGATATAAATTACATATAGGTAAATACATTAAATACAATGTTAAGCATGTGTCATTGTACTGTACAGTACATGTATAAAATTGTATACAAATGCCAGTTATCAATACAAACAATTAACCAATATACATACACAGTTGTATTAGGTAAATCACATAAAAGCTTCTTGAATGTCAACTTGTCTTTAGTTAATATTATATAAAGGTTTCTTTATAAATATCAAGAAATCTCCTATTCAAATGTAAATTGAAAGTAAAAACCATTCATTTTCATTATTTTTTAAATTTTGTACATATTTACTTGCTGTTTTTAGTATTTAACAATAAAACATTATCTTTATAAAAACAAAAAAAATATATATATATAATAATATAATAAAAATTATAGTCATTTCTGTCATCGCGTTTTCGTCCAGCAGATGGCGATACGACGCGTGATGTCATTTCTATAGATCCGTTTTCCAACGTCATAATCGCTTAGAAGATCAAGGTTGGTTTGGCTTATAAAACCATTTTAATAATCATTAATCGGTTTAAAAATCCTTAATAAAACATTCGGAAATTTTAGCATTTAACAATTACTTTAATTAAGTCAATTATATTCGAAATTTTTCTTTATTTATCTTTTTCTCTGTATATATGTTTGTGTATATATGTATGTATGTATATATACATATATAACACCAGTCCAATCAAGAGTTTAACACTAGCAGAAGGTATATACGAGTAAATAATTATTTAGTGAGAATTTATATAAATTTATAATTTATTTGTATGATTTTTATCGTTAAGGATATTTATTTAAAGTTAAATGTGTTTACATATGTATTTGTTATGGAAAATTGAAAAAAATTTCATCATTTTTATCATATACCATCTGATGACGTCATGGCGATAAAGATTAAAAGTAAACCAAGTATGGTTGATTATAAAACTCTATTTACGTATTTTCCCCCTTTTCTTTGATTNTTCTCTTAACAATTCCATCGTTACGTAACAATTCCATTGTTGACACTTCCATTGTTACTTAAAACTTTTATTGTTACTTAGCACTTCCATTGTTACTTAGCATTTCCATTGTTACTTAACACTTTCATTGTTACTTAACACTTCCATTGTTGATGGAAGTGTTAAGACTTAATCCTGTCCCTCTCCCCCGTGGGGAGGAATTTCGAAAAATCCCATTCTTAGTGTGCGTTCTCCTAACGTACCCTAACTGTGTACCAAATTTCAACTTTCAACTCCTAACCGTTTGGGCTGTGCGCTTATTATTATTATCATTATTATTATCAACCCGTCTCGATTATATATATAGATATAGTTTTAGATGAAGGTTTTATACATTTATAAATATTTCTTTGTCTAAGAGAGTAATAGAATGATCTCCGTACCGTTTATTATTTTACATCTTTTCGTAATTCAAATTTCTTACTATAAATAATTAGGTATACAGTTGGTAATTACGCCATAGAAATTTTAATGTCTTAGTATACTAGTGATAAATTGATTTTAAACAGTTTATAGTAAAAAATAATCTTACCGTGCAATTTTTCGTACGTTGACTTCTTTAGGTTTCGTAGACGTGCTTGACTGTACTTAATATGCTTTAAATTTCCTTTTTATACTACAAATTATTTCGAAATATATGTCCTTCAACATACAGTGGAATTGTAAGTACCTTTATCCAAGGCAACTTAACAGTCCAAATGCAACCAAATTATTTATGTGTCATTTCAAATAATGGAAATATATTACTAATCTATCATAAATTAATATTTATTACTTCTCACTTTTTATCCGAAAGAAATTACGATAAAGGAAGGAAATTTTTAATACTTAAATTAAATATTATTTATGAATAATTTGTGAAAGATTTGATTGTAACCATTCAATTAGATTTAGTACCTAACAAAATTTTATAATAATTTAATTAGGTGCAAATGATATTATTCTACGTTGTCAACTAAAACGTAGTTGACACTTTCAACTATTCAGCCTACCTCTCTGTGAAATCCAGGATCTTATCTGAGCACGCAACCTTCCGGTTATTTTTTATGTGCAGTTGAACTGGGCTCTGTCTGCTCCTGTTCACCACCCGGCCATTCTCTCAGAAGGTAAAAGTGCTATCATGAATAATATTTAAAAGCCCCTCTTATTGCCACAAGGCAAAAGATTGAAAAATAAAAGCAGAAACTTCCAAACTTGAACGATTAAAGTATTAAACACCTAAATAAAAACCGATAATGTTCCTCGAATTTTATTCACGTGTTTAATAATGGTCATTTTTCTATACAAACTTTCCCTTTATGGATGTATTATACTTTCATGTGTTATCTTATCGGCATTGAATTTATTAATACAGAATTAACAGATATTTCTAATCAATTCTCCAAATTAGTGTTGTATTAAGAAACGGCTATTGATTAAACTTTTCAAGTGAATCAGTAATATGGATTTAATAAAAAAAAAAGAAATTGCAAAATACCAAAGTGCAATTTCTTGTAATTGGCTAAGAGTTTGCAAAGGATACATTATGGTTGTAAGATTAATAAGATAAAGCAATGTAATGGGTGTCTTCTATTGCACTGAAGAGGGGCTTAGCATTTATATATGCATGAAATGATATGAGAAAACAATAAAAAAGTGTCTAACCTGAAAGCTGTAATGATAGTCTACCGAACTTAATAGTCATTCGGATTAAAGAGACATACATTCATAGAACGTAATAACAGCTACCATAAGTGATATTTATAACAAAGTACTGTTCAGCAATGAAAAAGACCCCAAGTGATTAGATGTGGAAAATTAAATACAATAATACCCCGCTTAACGCGGGGAATGCGTTCCTAGACAACAAAGCGCTAAGCAAAACAGCATTAAACGAGGTCATTTTAACATAGAGTAAATAGGACTAGGGGAACACGCGACTAAAAATAAACCAATTTTACTTTAATTTTAAGTTGTTTTTTTTATTAATTTGTATAATAATATGTGTTAAATAACACAAACATATGCACACAGAAATGTATAATAATGTGAGAATACGGACGAGGGTCCAGGCCCTCTAATCGTCAGTTGTTAGACCTGCTCACTTTGTCACTGGATGGCTTAATTTAACAGAACCCGAGTGGTAAGATTCTCTGTGGGATTGTGCATAAGGAATAAATACTCAACTACGAAAGTCATTAATATAATAATCAATAATTTAATCACAGAAGACCAAAATAACAAGGACAAGTAAATAAACAACAAAACATAAAACATATGTCTATTCTATGACTATAATCCGTATGAGAGAGAGAGAGTTTACAATAAATCATATTACCGCTGTTTAGTGGTCAAGCCGTAGCATGTTCCCTCAGTGGGCCGATGGGTATCTGGACGAGTCGATAGGGCATAATTTGTCGGTCCTATGGCATGTTCCTTCTGGGATGAACTGCCTCGAGTCTCTCTAATTCCCCCTTTTTATTATGGAGTATTTCCCAATAACGATTCGTAGAGATGTTGTGTCAATTGACCAAGTGGTGTGCAAAATTCTAAGAGAGAAAGAGTGGAGGAGGGAACCAAAACATTCTTATTTCTTACTAAATGTTGCGTTATAGAATATTTTTGCAGGATGTTGAAGGTTGTAACCTTTTTTGGTTATATTAATTTTATTCCAGTTTTTCTTATTTTTAATTATTTTAAAAATCCCGATAAAAGTTGAATAATTGGAATTACTAGTCTATATGTTTATTTAATGTGGACAGGATGAAAAATTATAAAGGGGTCATCCAGATTATCACAATAATATATTAATTAGTTCACTTTTTCTATATTAATAGTTCAATTTTTGTGACGAAGGTCCTGACTTTTCTAAAATTCTTGTTTTTTTACGATAAAGTCGTGAAGTTTCATTTGTCGCTGTTTTCTTTCCTTAATTAATTAAGCAAATGTCTATAGCTCGTTTTGCGTTTGCACTCTTTTCAAAATCTGGATCATTCGCTACAATTTGATCAACGATTTTAGTTATCGTTACCAAACTTTTACTAAGGAAATCTATAGAGAAACTTTTTGTTCTTCATTTTCAGAATCTCTATTTTCCAGATCTACATGAATTCCTTGTTCTGCCAGTTCTTGAAAGTCGTCTTTGATAAGACTCTCAGAAACCTGCGGTAACTCCTCAATATACTATTCGTCTAAATCTCCTAGTCGTGCAGTATCGATTACGTTGAGTTTGATCAACCTAACGATACAGCGATAGGCTTTTCTCGTTGATAATTCTTGGATACCTTCAGCCATAACTTCTTCCACACTTCGTTTGTGCATTTATCAGGCAATTCTTGCCAAGCGAAGCCGATATTGCCTATGGCATCCATGATGATATATTTTTTACAAAATTGCACCAAACAAACATAGATTTAAAGAAAGTTCTGTACATCTCTTCGCCATCTTTTTCTGATTGGTTCCTGTTCGTAAATAATCGTATTATGTACGAATCAATAAAATGCCGCAATAATTTAAATCTGCGTAAATTTTGAGCTTTTTTTAGTCTTCGAGCATTCTGCATTATATCAAATTAGCGTTAAGCGAGGCAGCGTTAAGCGAGGAAGCGTTAAGCGAGGTCTTACTGTACTTATAGGTTTTTCGCAGGGTAACACTTTTCATTCCACACAGGCAAGTGTATATGTTACCTGTCGCAGTAATTACAGTCGACCCCCTATAACGTGGGTTCCTATAACGGAAATTCCTATAACGTAGCGAAAAAATTGCGGCAGTATTCGTATAAAAGGACTCGAAAAACGTCGTCGCCGACTTGTGCTGCGACAAGATTGGTCGAATCTGGACCAATAGTGGAAGAGCAGCCGAACTACTTTCCGTCGTCCAGCGCCACGCTACGGAAAGTTTAGGCGGGTAAATTGAGTTTGATATCGTCTATACAGTATTATATATAAATTATATATAAATTAGGTACTATACATATAATTATATATTAATTATATATAAATTAGGTACTGTATATATAATTATATATTAACTTAATTTATTGTAACTTTATTATAATTATATATATGTTTTTGCCGCCTGGCAACACGCTACGGAGATTTTAGGCTAGTAAGTTGAGTTTATTATCGTCTG